>NC_054712.1:75716-243216 GCF_016097555.1 Gigantopelta aegis | reverse complement strand
AACAAGCGGCTCAGAAATAAATAACTTGTAGTAAATTCCATAGTATTAAAACTGCGTTCCCCGTGGGACGCACTATAAACATATATTTCTATTATCTGTTACAAATGTGTTACTGTCACACACAATTAATTAAAACTGCAGGTGTGTTTGTATGTTTAACTAAAATTATGATAATTAATGTGAGGCAAGATTGCAACTTTGAAACAAAAAATCTATATTTTCCATGCAAGAAAACCTAAACAATCAGAGTGTGTGACAGCTCGCTAGATTCATCTCCTATATTTAACGCATGGTCAGTTATACCACCACCCCCACCCACCCCCCACCCCCACCCCCACCCCCCACCCCCACCCCCCACCCCCCACCCCAATGCTGGAGAAAAACTTCAAATTCGGGAAAAAGTGATGGAGATATTAGCTCAAAATGTGCTAACCTGAGACCTTTTTAACCATTTATTTTCATCTTTCCACCAGCAAAATTAGTTGTAATTCATGTACAGATGCGTAGTGGTTCCTTTCCAGCCTTATAAAGGTTGTACTAATGGTAATATGAATAAATTTTGCTGTCCAGATTCCGGCATTTTCGTTTAATTCGGGCAATAACCAGCCCGATTCCCTGCACAAATGGGAGCCCGTACGCCTATGGCCCAGAACTACATGTATGATCACTCCCTTTAATAGTGAACATATTTATGAAAAATTAAACACACTACCTTGTTAAAAAGTGTATCATTACGAATCACCGCCAACACACCCATCCCCTGTTAAGAGTACTGGTGTAGTTGTCCTTAAACGTTTTCAGCAAAAGGTATTGCGTAAGGTATTGCACCCCATTTCATTTTTGTCATTGATGCGTCGTCATATCATTAAAATGACATCCAAATGTTGGCCGTAAAACGTTTTGAAATACTAGGAAATAACTGGCATCATGCCAGTTATTTCCTAGTATTTCAAAACGTTTTACGGCCAACATTTGGATTTCATTTTAATGATATGACGACGCATCAAAGCAACTTCTATACCAAATTGACTGAAGAATATTGCTTGATATATGTTGAAGCCAGTGTCGACTTGAATATTTATATAAAGATCAAGGCATGAACAGGATTATTTTCTGTTGCTAACATTTTATTTCTAAGTTCGGTTGATAAATCAATGGAAGGTGAACTGCTGGCATTGTCATCTAATATTATCGAAGTCTACGAGGTCATCAATATAGCAGAAAATACTATAAAACAATTTTGCTACATGTAGGTTCCTTTGTTTTGAGTTTGCCCGATTAGTTCGAAATTCTGAATCATGTACAATGCAGCTTTATTTTAACGGAGTGCTAAATGACGAA
The DNA here is from genome assembly GCF_016097555.1 of Gigantopelta aegis. Lineage (NCBI taxonomy): Eukaryota > Metazoa > Mollusca > Gastropoda > Neomphalida > Peltospiridae > Gigantopelta > Gigantopelta aegis. The sequence continues at coordinate 241,875 of NC_054712.1, read as the reverse complement.
GACAACCAAACATTGTGTTTATTGGAGAGTTGCAAAAGTTACAAGCAAGTATTAGTGCAATATTAAAAAAAAAAAAGAAAAAAAAAAAAGCCCCCCCCCCCTCCCCCACCACACACACACACACACACCAGTTGTGTCATTGTAGATAGGACTGTAGGAACCTGAAGAGGCGGGGCTGCACAGGCCAACGGACTTGAGGTCCAAACTGCTTTTTTGTTTCACCCTGCTCTATAAAAATTAAAATAAAAATCTAACTTGTGCCCCCACCCCTCCCCACCCCCTTCACAAACAGAGACTGACCCCAACGTCAGATTTCATTCTTCTCGGCCTGGTTCCATCACTGTAGATATTCGATAGGTCATAGGATCAAATCCCTCAGCAGACCTATTGGAGTAGAATACCCCGTTTGAATCCGACTTGCGTATAAAGTCAGTCAGTGTTGTATGCATGCTTTTGTTTTTATGTGGGGCGGGACGTGGGCCAGTGGTAAAGCGCTCGCTCGATGCGCGGTCGGTCTGGGATCGATCCCCTTCGGTGGGACCATTGGGCTATTTCTCGTTCCAGCCAGTGTAGCACGATTGGTATATCAAGACCGTGGTATGTGTTATCCTTTCTGTGGGATGGTGCATATATAAGAACCCTTGCTGCTTTAAAAATACATACTCGAAGCGGGACTTATCATGATACGGTAAGACATCAAGATCTAAAAAAAAAAAGATGTAAAGAAAGAAAGAAAAAAATTAAAATAAATTAAAATAAATAAATAAATAAATCACATTTGGAATATCCTAACAATGACAAACATTTTCCAAACAATCATTTAAAAAAAAAAAGTAAAATAAATGAAATGACAATAGTAATAAAAATAATATAAAAAGCCCCAACAAACACAACGAAAAAGAAGGTGTGTTCTTTCTATGTTGTGTAAATGATTAAGATAACAAAACCTGGGTGGGGTGTGTGTGGGGTACCTAGGTACAGTCTTAAGATATGAACAACGAGAGCCAATACTAATTGACCACGCTCCAACTCACAAGATTGTGGAACCATGGGAGAGCTGGGGGAAGTGTTGTTCTTTGTGTGTGTGGGGTGGTGTGTGTTCTAAGATATAAAGTTGGCTGCCCTCGCTCCACGCGACAGAGTGTGCCTCCCACCAGAGCTGGGGCCTGGACGTAGCTCAGTAGTAAAGCGTTCGCTTGATGAGCGGTCGGTCTAGGATCGATCTCCTTCAGTGGGCCCATTGTTCTATTTCTCGTTCCAGCTAGAGCTCCACAACTGGTGTGACAAAGGCTGTGGTATGTACTATCATGTCTGTGGGAAGGTGCATATAAAATACCCCTTGCTGCTAATCGAAAGAGTAGCCCATGAAGTGGCGACAGCGGGTTTATTCTCTCAATATCTGTGTGTGGTCCTTACCCATATGTCTGACGCCATATAACCGGAAATAAAATGTGTTAAGTGTGTGTGTCGTGTAAAAGTCTATAGCGAACTGAATCACCGTTGTGTGTTACTTGACTTTTTTTCTAAGATATAAAGCTTTTTTGGTTCTTTTGGGGGTTTTTTGCCGCGACAGATTGGGCGGCATGGGGAGGGGAAGGTTTTTTGTGTTGTGTTTTATAAATTTATAAAAATTTCGAAGTTTACCCTTTATAACATGACAGATGGTGCCTATTTCTAATGTGGAACTCTTTCTTGTTAAATGTATTTAAATATGGAGAAGTGTTTGAAATGTTTCATGTTGTTAAATTTCATCGCTGTTCAGTGCAGCGGTCGGGGAGGGGGGGGGATCCCCTTCGGGGGGCCCAGGGGGGTCTAGTTTCTCGCTCCAGCCAGTGCTCCACAAATGGCGTAACAAATGTATGTACTATCATGTCTGTGGGATGGTGCATATAAAAGATCTCTTGCTGCTAATCGAAAAGAGTAGCCCACGAAGTGACAGCGGGTTTGCTCTCTTAATACCTGTGTGGGAACCACATGTCTGACGCCATATAACCGTAAATAAAATGTGTTGAGTGCGTCATTAAATAAAACATTTCCTTTCTTCCTCTCTAAAACTGTGTCAAATGACCTTATGTTTGACATGCAATAGCCGATGATTAATAAATCAGTGTGCTCTAGTGACGTCGTTAAACAAAACAAACAAACTTGCTGAACCAAGTGACTGCCATGTGACGTGGTACATGCCGCTTTTTTCTTCAATTTTCTTTTATTAATAAATAAATTTAAAAAGAAAAGAAAGAAAGAAATAATAAAAGAAAAAAAAGAGAAAAAAAAAAGAGAGACAGTTTTATTGCTCACCGTGGACAATTTACGCGCCCATTAGCCTGTTTCTCGTTCCAGCTGGTACACCACGAATGGTATATCAAATGCCGTGGTATGTGCTACCCCGCCTATGGGATAATGCATAACAGATAAAAGATCCTTTGCTACAATTTAGAACAATATAGCGGGTTTCCTCTCTAAGAATATATGTCAAAATTATCAAATGTTTGACATCCAGTAGCTGATTAATAAATCAATGTGCTCTAGTGGTACCATTAAACAAAACAAACTAACTTTTATTTTAACTTACTGTAATTTTAACATAGAGTCAGAGAGGAAACCTGCTACATTTTTTTCCATTAGTACCAAGGGATCTTTTATATGCACTAACCAACAGACAGGGTAGTACATACCACAGTTCTATCACTGAACATAGATAGGCCCATAGGAACCAGGAAGAGGTGGGGTAGCACAGGCGACCCCCACCCACCCACACTTCAGATATCGTTCCTATCAGCAGGTCCGCCCCCCTCAGTATTCACATATCGTTGGTATCGGCTTGTAACCTCCTCCACACACGCACACACACACCAACTAGAGGCTATAACCCCTCACTTCAGATATCGTTGTTATCGGCATGTAACGTCCCCCCAACTATAGACAGTGACCCCCCCCACTTGAGATATCGTTGATATAGACTTGTAACCCCCCTCAAATAGACTGTTCCCCACTTGAGATATCGTTCATATCGACTTGTAACCCCCCTCAAATAGACTGATCCCCACTTCAGATGCCATTCCTATCCTGTATACGATCCCCAGTTCCATCACTGTAGATGTTCGATGGGTCATAGGATCAAATCCCCCGGCAGACCGATTGGTGCAGGATACCCCGTCTGAATCCGACCTGCGTATAAAGTCAGTCAGTGTTATATGCATACTGTTGTTTTCATGTGTACAACAATTCACAAATAGTGCACAAAATAACAAGACGTTTTTAACAATACATATTTATTTGATTACAAGGCATACAAAGTGCTTGATTAATTACTGTTACACAGTGCAACAACGTGTAAAAATGTGGTCTGTACATATTTATATATCTCACTGTTGACGTAATTATTTTACCAGGCCCGTCTGACAGATTAAAACAGTAGAGGAGGGGGATCATAAATGTAACTAATGCAGGTCCGTACCTAGTCTAAACTAAGAGGGGTGTCAGTTCAAAAAGAGTCGGTGTATAGTAATAGAGAGTCTGTGCCCAGAAAAGTCGCCTGTTGATTAAAAATAACAACATCGATTTTTTAGGCGTGCAACTGACCCCACATCCCTTGCCCCCTTCTCCGTACGGATCTGTAATGATAAAAACAAGTTAAGTTTCTGAATCACATTGTGCTAGGCTACATTTTAAATTAATTAGCTTGTCTACCATTTGCCTACTTGTAAAGACAAAAGTGGAAGGGACCAGCGCCCCTTCCAGGATCAGACGGCCCTGGTTTGAAATTCCAGCCTATATACATGTGCGACTGACCCCTTATCACCTCATAAACCTACTTAGGTAGATAAAGTCGGGGGTCCAGGATATGACGGCCCTTATTTGATATTTAAAAACATATGTAGTCAGATACATGTACATTTATATCGTGAACGATATTGTAGATAACGTTCCATAAACATATTAATCTTTAACTATATTAACTATCTACAAAAATAAACCTGAAAATGAAATATATATATACACACGAATCAGAACTAAGTGAAAATACATGAGTTTTTAATAATATCATAACTGACATGTTGTGTGATACAGACGCGTGTGCAGGGATTTTAGCGGGGAGGGTGTGTGTGTCAAGACTGGTCATCAAAGTTTATGGGGGAGGGGTCGAGTCATACTCCCCCGAAAAATAAACTGGAAAAAAACAAAATGTCCCTCCCGCTCCAATTGCACACGGGATAGTGATAAGATAAGTATATACAAAAACGAAATTTAAACATATATAGGCCTACCCGGAGCGGAACTTGCCAAGATAAGATAATTGGTGTGCATGGATTTTAGCGGGTAGGGTTAGTCTGGACTGGTGATCGAAGTTTATGGTGGTGGTGGTGGTGGGGGTCGAGCAATACTTCCCCGAAAAATAAATTGGAAACAAACAAAATGTACCCCACCCCCAATTGCACACGCGCCAGTGATAAAATAAGTATATATATACAAAAATGAACGTTAAACATATTTAAACATACAGGCCTACACGGAGCAGAGCCGAGATAAGATCATTGTATTTAATGTAAACATTCCATATTTGGTACAACATGAAGACATTGACAAAATAAGTTTAAACAATCATTACCAAAAAAAGTAATAAAATAAATAATATTATGTCCAAATGATTATAAAACCTGGGCGAAAACCTCTAAATGTCTTTTGATACAATCTTAATGGATGAACAACCAAACAAAATGCTAATTTACTAAACCTAATGATTAATCAACTCATCACTCGTAGGAGGCGGTGATGCGGGGAGGTTGGGGGATGGGGTGGGGGGGGGGGGGGGAGGCAGCAGGCATACCCCCATTTGAAGAGGAAAATGTTTAGTTTTTATGTTTGTTTTTACTTTTGTTTTTGTAAATAAAGATTCATATCTCTCCCCCCCCCCCCCAATGGGAATGTGTACCACCCAATAGACTTAAGGTTCTTGTGTTCCCCTCCCATCAAAACATGTTCATACGGGTCTGTTCAACATAAACAGCGTTTTATTCTACTGTGTGTGAGTGGTTAGTGCAAATTGTATATAGTAAGCTGAGTCGTCATTAATTGATAAGGGTTTCCCTGGGTTCTTACAAACTTATTTGGGGGTTGGCATTTATTTATTATTTATTTATTTTTTTTTTTTGGGGGGGGGGGGGGGGTGAGGCATTTTGTACTGGTGTACATAAATATTAGAACTTGATATGGATCCAGAAATTTCAAATGAAATTTACTTTTTGCGTTCTTTGAGGATTACATTCGAGTTTTTATATCGTTTTACAGCCTCCCCCTCACCCACCCCAACTAACCCTTGCGCTGTCGACCACGTGACGGGAAGTTTGTCATTTCAGTAGAGGCAGAACGTATTTTATTTGTGTTTTATTGATTTCACAGTCGACATCAGTGAAGAAGACTTGGTTTTGGTGATTTCTCTAATCTGCCTGAGTGAAAGAGAAAATCGCGAATAGAATTATTGAAAAAATTACTTTGTTTTGATTTTCTAATTTCTCTGGAGGAACGAAAGATGACGTTACTGGACAAGACTTTGGGTCTCGATGTTCGAGATTGGAGGAGGAAAATGTGGACGTGAAGAAAGAAAATATTTTACAATCTGCAGAGATTTCTTACAGGAGATAAACTGTGAAATATTACAGGGAAAGGATTTAACAAACAAATAATGGAATTTTGAATGTTGAAAGGTTTTCACAACTAATTTCATACAAAATTCATGGATGTGTTTTATTAAAAACAAAGAAGAAAGAATGAATTTGTTTGAAAGAGGATGCGATATTAAAAAGATAAAAATTCTTCAGAAATGTGGATTTCTTACAACAATGGATGTGATTAAATATTTCTCAGGTTTCGTAATTATTTCTGGAAGTAGAAATATTTTTTTGTCACATGGATGTTTAATTATTTCTGAATGTAGAGAAATGTGTGAAATGTTTCGCGTTGTTGGATTTCATATTTCCTGTTGTGTTTCAGCATCAAAGGATTCAGGTGTGAACAAGTAAGAACATTAATCAGCTGATAAACATTTCTATAAGTTTTGTCTTCACACTGAATTAATACTCGGTCGGGTTTTTTTAAAACAGAAAGAAATTAAAAATTAAAAATAATTAAATTAATTAATTAATAATAATAATAATAATCGATCTTTGTTGATTTTACCTATTTTCTTGCTGATTTTAGGTTAATAAAATATGTTTAATTGTTTAATTAAATTAATTAGTAAATGGTGCGAACCGTTTAGTTGTCATTAATATTGTCACAGTGCTAAACTTCAACTTTATAACAATACGGATTATATCTTTATTTTTACATGTGCATTAATTAGAATGAGTTAATTGGTAATCTGACGTCTGCCATGGTATCCACTTAGAGACATGCCAATCAAACCAATTAGTGTCAAGCACTAATTAAATATGTAACGAGCAATATAAGACAATACAATTTAATTGTTGCCACGGGTATTGCAGACGTCTGAACGGGTACACCTTGACAACTGTATATTACATAGATACGTGTTTAGTATGCATCTTATAAATAAGGATAATTTACCCATGAAAGACCGACGCGGGGAGAACAGATACTGTTCACATCCCTTGAAGTTCTCTCACAAAGCACAAACTCTACTGGAAGATCCGAGAAACAGTTTTGTAACATAAGCAATGTCAACTCTATCGGGAGACCTGTGTGTCATTCACCCAAAAGCTCTGACTTGTATATTATCTGTATCACCATGTTGTTAACTTATTAATTATGTTTCATGTTTGGAAAGTACAATACAAGAAACCACATCACCAGCTTCAGATTTATGTTGTTCATTCATTTAACATTAATTCGTAAATTACGCTGTGTTAAGTGGTGGAGATGCAGGGCAACATCTACCTTGTTCTACGGCCAAGTGAGTACATCAAAATCTACCTTATTCTACGGCCAAGTGAGTACATCAAAATCTACCTTATTCTACAAAAAAGCGAGTACATAAAAATCTACCTGACTACAGCGAAGCGACTACAATACAATCTACGTGACTCTGCAACCAGGTACAGCCAAGTCTTGCAAAAATTAACTTTTTCCAATCAAGATTTGACAGAAATAGAACTTACAGAACTGTTGGACCAACAAAAATGCATCAATATTCGTGTCAACGAAAACCCAAAATCCGGACGACTAGCTTAACATGGAATTCTACACAACGGAACTTCTCAAGCGACACGGTCTGTCATAACGGTAAGTGGTTATTTGGCAAAAGAAATTGTGAATGTCATGCAAATCTATGTCCATTACAAATGTTCTGTTTAAAATGTTCTAATCTAAATGCTCACTCAGATGTAAGCCAAATAAATTGTCATAAATACTCAAAACATGATGCCAAAGTCAACAACATTTCTAAACCTAAACACAAATCGGATAAACAAAGAGAAAGGGACAATATTAGAAAATCTCAGTACGAATTTCGAATATTTTGTGCTAGGCAACTACCATTTTCTAACTTAGGTGCTAAGACTTTCACTAGCGTTGTCAGCTTAAATAACCCACTAAAAGAAGAACTCGATGCTCTTAAGGCCAAACAAAAGTCCAGTAGGGAAATAAATCAAGCCAGAAATAAGTTTATCAAAACAACCAACGATTTGACAGAAGCACAGCTAACCATCCAGAACCAATCTCAGGAAATCAGTTCACTAAAAACACAGCTAGAACAAACCTGTACAAATACAAAAGAACTCCAAGAGTCTAAAAGGGATGTAGAGTTGTTACAGAGTATAATAAATATTTTGACAGAAGACTTAAAAGATTCTCGTAACAGTAATGCAAATAGTGAAGAGTTTAACAAAATTGTGTGTCATAAAATGCAAACAGACATTGATGCTTTACATCAAAAATCAACCAGTTATTACGATAAGCTTGTTCAACAAAACACTGAGATAGAAAATCTTAGACGGGAAAATTATGAACTAGTTCAAAGACTAAATACATTGAGTAATACTAATTGTCCACAACAGTACATAAGACGAGACAAATATCACCGACGGTAAATAACGACTCATTTGATTATTAAATGTTTTTCGGAATAAATAATATAAACAGTAAACGTATTAATTTTCAATAAATTCTTAATCTTGAGATACCTAAACTGATATTAGAAAATAAGCTTGACATTCACATAGCCAAAACCATGTATACGTTTATACAGACGACATTACCATCAGCATCAGTGCCTGGAATCGAACTCGAGATAAATAGCCTGTCAACTACAACTGCTTCAGATGACGTCAATGTTAACCAACTGACTCAACGAGATTACGATACAACCGAACAACTTGTCTAATAAATGAAAGTTTATTTGTGATACCACATTTCGGACGCGGGACAACTATTTCAAGCACTGTATACAAACTATCTTAACAAGTTTATTCGCTAGACACGAGGACGTGTGATTTCTTCCGGCAGTGGATAACTGTCACAGTGCTAAACTTCAACTTTATAACAATAAAGATTATATCTTTATTTTTACATGTGCATTAACTAGAATGAGTTAATTGGTAATCTGACGTCTGCCATGGTATCCACTTAGAGACATGCCAATGAAACCAATTAGTGTCAAGCACTAATTAAATATGTAACGAGCAATATCAGACAATACAATTTAATTGTTGCCACGGGCATTGCAGACGTCTGAACGGGTACACCTTGACAACTGTATATTACATAGATACGTGTTTAGTATGCGTCTTATAAATAAGGATAATTTACCCATGAAAGACAGACTCTGGGAGAACAGATACTGTTCACACGCCTTGAAGTTCTCTCACAAAGCACAAACTCTACTGGAATATCCGAGAGACAGTTTTGTAACATAAGCAATGTCAACTCTATCGGGAGACCTGTGTGTCATTCACCCAAAAGCTCTGACTTGTATATTATCTGTATCACCATGTTATTAACTTATTAATTACATTTCATGTTTGGAAAGTACAATACAAGAAACCACATCACCAGCTTCAGATTTATGTTGTTCATTCATTTAACATTAATTCGTAAATTAATACTGTGTTAATATAAAACTTGTAATTGTCTTTTGTGTATAATATTACCAGACATTGTTTTTAATTAGATTTTGAGAATTAATTAACTAATGTATTAATTATCAGAAGTTTGAGCAGACATTTACTAAAAGTGTTAAAGTATTTGATCTCTTTCGTCATTTTAAACCATCTCGTTTCACAAACACAAATTCAGTCTGAAGAGTTTCACGGGTTGGCTGTCAGCCATCTAAATATTTTAATGCGTCCATCTTCCTGGGCGACATAGAGTTTATCCTGGTCACAACAGACAAACTCAGGTCTGGACAATCCATCCTGGTCACAAACATAAACAAACTCTTCCATGTCAAACGCGACACCGAGTAGATTACGTAGCCTTGCTGAATCACGTGACTGCCATGTGACGCGTCCTGATGACGTCACACATTTCAAACTGTTTTTCTCTGATACAACAACCAGAGAGTCGCCTTTCACTGTGAGACACGAGGGGCGGGGGATCAAGTCGTGGGGGAGAGACTGAATGACGCGACCCCCCTCATCCAGTATGTCTACACACCCACCACCACTGACCGCCAGACGGTTGCTAGGTAACACTGATAGGAAGTCGTACTGTTTCCCAGTGTTCAGTGTGTTTGTCAGGCGGATGTCATCTTGTATATCCAGATATAATATTTGACGTTCATTTGGCAGGACGACAACAACCTGCTGGTCACGTGATCTAGCAAGGCCGCATGGTTGACCGGGAAGATCGTATTTAATAAACAGTTTAAAGTTTTCAGCAGGAAAATATTTTACACAGGAGTTGGTAAAATCACTTACAAATATTTTCTTAGATCTTTCCTCTCCCAGCACCGCGATGGAATATAGATCAGGATCACGTTTATCTGATGATATCTTTGTGTGAAATGTCTGTGTCAGTGTCAGTCTGTCTGTCTGCCTATCTGACCGGGTGTCCGTCAGTGTCAGTCTGTCTGTCTGCCTGTCTGTCCAGGTGTCTGTCAGTGTCAGTTTGTCTGTCAGAGATTTTATGTCGGGTTTTAATAATTCTCCAATGTCAACAGAAAAGGTTTCAGTGTTTTTCTTTTTCGAGTTGGTCAAAGTAATTTTCAACTTGGGAATTTTAGTTTTAGGATTTGTTTCCGATATTTCTAAAGCTATTTTTTGTAATTTAGAAAGATTTCTTTTGATGTCAGAATTGAACCCTGATTTTATGAGGTTTTCGCCCAGTTTTAAGTTTTCTTTTCCGATATTTAACAAATGTTTATCTGTAGTGAATATCGTGCCAATGTCATTGTTAGTAGCTGCAACAGAAGTTTCTAAATATTTCTTCAGCCTGTCCTGCTCTGCGTGGACTGTTTGTGTCAGTTTCTGGATTATCTCCGCCCCTCTCCGGTCGATCTCTGCAGACACCTCCACCGCACTGACTGCCAGACCAGATTGTAATCTGTCTAACTCAGACTTGATGTTATCGTCAAGAATTCCGCAAAATGATCGCAGCATCTTGCAGACTAACTGTAAAGCATTTTTTAGTGGCTGTTTTTGTGCGGAGGAGGCATCACCTAGGAAATAAAATTACAAACTATAAATAAGTACATATATATCTACATGAAATTAAGTATCTCCCCTAGCATAACCTAATATGGCGTCACTCGTAGCTGTACCCATAGATATCTACCTCAATATGTGATATTAATAATAATAAACTCACAGCTGTACACATAGATATCTACATCAATACGTGATATTAATAACAATAAACTCATAGCTGTACCCATAGATATCTACCTCAATACGTGATATTATTAACAATAAACTCATAGCTGTACCCATAGATATCTACCTCAATACGTGATATTAATAACAATAAACTCGCAGCTGTACCCATAGATATCTACCTCAATATGTGATATTAATAATAATAAACTCACAGCTGTACCCATAGATATCTACCTCAATACGTGATATTAATAACAATAAACTCATAGCTGTACCCATAGATATCTACCTCAATATGTCATAATAATAATAATAAACTCACAGCTGTACCCATAGATATCTACCTCAATATGTGATACTACTAATAATGAACTCATAGCTGTACCCACAGATATCTACCTCAATACGTGATATTAATAACAATAAACTCACAGCGGTACCCATATATATCTACTTCAATATGTGATAATAATAATAATAATAAACTCATAGTTGTACCCATAGATATCTACCTCAATACGTGATATTAATAATAATAAACTTGTAGCTGTACCCATAGATATCTACCTCAATACGTGATATTAATAATAATAAACTCGTAGCTGTACCCTTAGATATCTACCTCAGTATGTGATATTAATAATAAACAGACCTAGGCTAATTAAAAGTAATAATACGTGTAATAATTAATTTGTAAGATAACGAATTTTGTCAAATCCATTATATGGTGAAGAATTCATGATCAGTCTTAAATTTTAGTTAATGAAAATATTTATTCTAATACATTTAAAACAAATTTAAAAAATGAATGAATGAATGTTTAAACGACACCCCCGCCAGCACAAAACATACATTGGCTGTCATTAATGTTCTTTTAATTCACTGAGTTGTACAACCATAGTTCTATAGCTGGCTTGAACTAGGACTTTTAGTTTGTGAGAAATGTAAATGTGAAAACTTAACATTAAATTATTTATTATTTTATTTTTACTATATTTATTCCCAGGTTTTGTGCCAAAGGGTACGAAGGGTAAAATTATGTACCCTGAAATGACGGAAATTAATGGATACATTTTTATAGTTTTTAGAAAGACTACAAGAGATCTGCTGTTTAAAATTTGTCTAAGCCTAATACTGTGTTTGTGTATTTGTGCGAGTTCACTGTAAAATAGTTATAATTAGCAACATGAGTTATAATTAGCAACATGCAAATTAGTTAACCCTTCATTCTACTCAGTGTTTTGTTTAAATGTTTTCGGATGTATTATTTAGAAAAAAGAAGAAAAAAGACCCTAAACAACTCACATCTGCATTCTACTATTGTGGCATTTATTTAAGATTAAAAATATACTTGCATATTAAATAGTACAAACTAATATTATAAATTCTGTATTTCAATATTGTGATTTTTTAAAATTAAACAATTCTCAGAATACTGTCGAATAAAAATGTATAAAAAAAAGTTTCTGTTTTAATAATTATTATAATAATAATCAGCATATTAATTATCTTTATATGTATCAATATTTTACTCTTCAGTTACATTGTGTATATAACGTTACAAGAAACAACTTAAAGGTTGGCCTAACACTATTACTGTTAAACAATTATAAATTAATATTAAATATCTAATCAAAACTTAATTAATATCACTTGTAATTGCAGCATTATAATTTTAGTTAGATCACATGTTAGCTAGACTGTTAAACGTTATAAGCATTTAACTAGCATGAAACCCTCAAACCAGACACTTCACACCCACCACCCTCAAGATATCTGTATCTGTATAATTATTAATATAAACAATGTTGAACATGAACATACTGGAGAGTTTTACTGGTAAAAGTGAATGCTAACTTCATGCATACTACTTTCAACACCACCTGGTCAACTCACGTTGTTTCAACTGCTTCACTTCATCTATGGCGTGGGTTAAGGCCACATTGAGGGGAAACTGTGTGGCCCACGTGTTGGCTTCTTTCTTATCATCTGGGATGTTGATGGAATGCATGCACATGGGACATCTGAAGGTTTTACCAGGACCGATAGAGGCAGATATGTGCCTTTGCAAGCAGTTTGAGCAGAATGTGTGTCCACACGGCAATGTCCTTGGATCTTTGTACACACTGATACACAGGGGACAGGATACCCCGTCTTCACTAGATCCCAAAAATGAAGAGGCCATATCTGAGAATAGAAATAAGAAACATTGTTTAATAATAATAATAATAATAATAATACATAATAATATTATTAATAATAATGATAATAATAATTGTTTTATATTAATGATCATATGCTGATGAGATTTATTAATTTATTTATCCTATTTCATTGAATATTTGAAAATACCAGTGAAATAATAATGTTATCAGTTACTAATAATATTTATAATTTCTACCAGTGCTCTACAAAGCAAGTAAAATACTCGCCATGGCGACTAAAAACATTCCCTGGCGTCTAAAAAATAAAATCACATTTGTCAGTTGGCGACTGTCCAATAATTTTACTTTAATCTGTAAACAAAACTGGATATCGGAAAACACTGTGGACCAGTAGCAATTTATCTTTCATAAAACGTGTTATCTATCGGTAATTTGTTTGAAACATAAAAGTTTGAGACATGTTAACCGGACTGTGAATAACGATTTTCCAGTATTCAAGAGTAAACACGGTGATGTTAAGTAGGAGGTAATACTTCGTTATGATGTTATCTCCCTTAACTTGAATATCAAGCGTTTGGAAATAATTCGGCCCCAGTTCAGTTTTGGACCAAGTCGGTCCTTTCCCATTTAGAGCCAGGTTTTATTTATGTATTAAAATGACATTGTTGAGCGACTGTATGTCTTTACTTGTCTATTTGAAACTCAAACGTTAATTATTTTAAATGTGGACTTATATATGTGTTATGCTGCGCTCCAGTCGTCTCGTGCTTATCGTGATAACGGGTCCCTCACGATAACGACGTCTCCAGTCGTGAATGTCGTTTTAATCACGTCGGAAGTCATGTTCACCAGTGGAGGATGAAAACATGTTTCTATTTTCATGACTCGACTTTAGACGGCTTTAAAGACAACTATTTACAAAGCAGTATATATGGATTTATAAGGCAGTATGTGACGAAAATAAATATTATTTAAACCAAAAGTAAGGTAGCCGATTGGTAACTACTAGTAACACGTTGAAGCCTGGTAGGTATTATCACAATTCTTTTATTTAACTTTTAATGAGTACTGCAATTTAAATGCATATTTTAGCAGTGCCATTAAAATAGTAATTCGCTTAAATTCGTTTAATACAATTATTGGGTACGGAATTTGATAATGATGGTTAATAGTCGTTCACTGTTTTAGTGGAACCAGACACAAACAGTAACTTGTAATTACTATTTAACAACTAGGAATCACCTCCTCATGAGTTCATTCGAATGCAGTCCTAATAACAATTACGGCCGTGAATCGATTTAATTACAAGTATATACATGTATTAGCTGGCTACTAAATATAAGTGGCTGTCAACTAAAATATTATATTTTACTGGCCAGGGAAGAGTAAATTTGAACTTGCTTTGTAGAGCACTGTCTACAGTACAGAAGTTATCACCTAATCGCTAGTATTACCAACACAGTACAGCGGTTATACCGAGTCACTAGTGCTATACCCACAGTACACCAGTTATTACCTAATGACTAGTGCTATCACCACAATACAGTGGTTATCACCTACATGTAGTCACTAGTGCTATTACCACAGTACACCAGTTATTACCTAATGATTAGTGCGATCATGACAGTACAGTGGTTATCACCTACATGTAGTCACTAGTGCTATTACCACAGTACACCAGTTATTACCTAATGACTAGTGTTATCACCACAGTACAGTAGTTATCACTTAGTCAGTGTTCGAGATTAACGGTATCCCGATATCCCGAGGATACCAAAATTTAATTTTGGATATCAGACTTCCAGAACCCAGTATCCCACCGGAATACCATATAATGTTGTTGTTTTTTAATCCTGCGTTTTTATGTTTTGCTAAACAATGAAAGTCGTCATGTACCGGTGAAGTTAAGAAACAGTATTTTCTAGCTCGTACCCGGTCTAATGCTACGCCGTAACAATATCTCCCACTACTCGTACCCAGTCTAATGCTACACTGGAGCAATGGTGGCATAGCAATGGACTGGCGACAGCTACATGTACGTCGCTATTGTTTTTGTTGGACGTTTCCTCCATTCAAATTTTGTTTCAGATACTGATTCCACATCTGCAGAAAATTGATACGGTTTATCATTAGTAATGTCAGAAACACTTCTAGATTACTGCTAAATATTAATTTATGTCATTATTATGCAAAAATAGAAGCAGCAAATATTTTTGCCGATTCCATTTGATTGCGAATTTCACGAATTGCGGTGTAGCATTAGATTGGAAACGAGAACAGTGTCGTCCAAGTTTGTTACGATGTTATTTATGAATTTCATTTAAGTGGGATACTAAATTTTCAGGTGGGATACCATATTTTGAAATGTTAGTATCCAACTGGGATACTGTCCAAAATATTTAATCGCGAACACTGTTAGTCACTAGTGCTAGCACCACAGTATAGCGATTATCTTTTAGTCACTAGTGCCATGACCACAGTACAGCTGTTATCACCTTCTCACTAGTACTATCCCCACAGTACAGTGGTTATCACCTTCTCACTAGTACTATCCCCACGGTACAGCGGTTATCACCTTCTCACTAGTACCATCCCCACGGTACAGCGGTTATCACCTTCTCACTAGTACTATCCCCACGGTACAGCTGTTATCACCTTCTCACTAGTACTATCCCCACGGTACAGCGGTTATCACCTTCTCACTAGTACTATCCCCACAGTACAGCTGTTATCACCTTCTCACTAGTACTATCCCCACAGTACAGTGATTATCACCTTCTCACTAGTACTATCCCCACAGTACAGCGGTTATCACCTTCTCACTAGTACTATCCCCACAGTACAGCGGTTATCACCTTCTCACTAGTACTATCCCCACAGTACAGCGGTTATCACCTTCTCACTAGTACTATCCCCACAGTACAGCTGTTATCACCTTCTCACTAGTACTATCCCCACAGTACAGTGGTTATCACCTTCTCACTAGTACTATCCCCACAGTTACTGCATACAGTGGTTATCATGTGGTCATGGGTACTATCACCACAGTACAGTGGTTATCACCTTCTCACTAGTACTATCTCCACGGTACAGCTGTTATCACCTTCTCACTAGTACTATCCCCACAGTACAGTGGTTATCACCTTCTCACTAGTACTATCCCCACAGTTACTGCATACAGTGGTTATCATGTGGTCATGGGTACTATCACCACAGTACAGTGGTTATCACCTCACTAGTACTATCCCCACAGTACAGCGGTTATCACCTTCTCACTAGTACTATCCCCACAGTTACTGCATACAGTGGTTATCATGTGGTCATGGGTACTATCACCACAGTACAGTGGTTATCACCTTCTCACTAGTACTATCCCCACGGTACAGCTGTTATCACCTTCTCACTAGTACTATCCCCACAGTACAGCGGTTATCACCTTCTCACTAGTACTATCCCCACAGTTACTGCATACAGTGGTTATCATGTGGTCATGGGTACTATCACCACAGTACAGTGATTATCACCTTCTCACTAGTACTATCCCCACTGTACAGTGATTATCACCTTCTCACTAGTACTATCCCCACGGTACAGCGGTTATCACCTTCTCACTAGTACTATCCCCACAGTACAGCGGTTATCACCTTCTCACTAGTACTATCCCCACAGTACAATGATTATCACCTTCTCACTAGTACTATCCCCACAGTTACTGCATAAAGTTGTTATCATGTGGTCATGGGTACTATCACCACAGTACAACGGTTATCACCTTGTAACTAGTGTTATCACCACAGTACAGCGGTTATCACCTTGCAGCGGTTGCAAAATGAAGTACTAGAAGGCGTTGGAACTGTCAGAGTAAGGGGGGGGGGGGGGGGTATCGAGAGCTACAGACACTCAGTAATGGGGGCACGAGGTGGGGGGATCTATGGGCCGGAGTCGGTTACCGCAGAAGTTTGCACTGTAGTCCACTAGTAATGCATATAGTTGGTGAAATTGTCGGCCCAAGATTGGAACAAGTATGACTCACATTTCTATGCTTGAATGTGATTGGTCAATGCAGGAATAAGCGATATCCAACTGTTACAAGCGTTCCATGTACATGGGGTTCTATATTTTTGTTTTTAATTCACTTGCCATGGGACCAGTGGATTTGAAAATGTACTGGTCATGGTAAAAAATTCACTTGCCCAATTTTAACTGTTTATAAAACACAAAACCCCATTAAATTGAAATATTTAACTTTTTCATGTTAAATCAATTTGTCAATTTACACAACATGCTCATTGGGCATATTTTATGGTATGTTTAGAAAAACATGCAAACAATTTTCATCAATTTAGAATAAAGTTACTTATTAATTTTTAAAATAATTGTTTCCACTAATACCGCCTAAGTTATAAAAAATATCCATGTTACCTATTAGAACAATTAACAGCATTAAATTCTAAAACATATTTTATCACTTATAAATGTGTATATATTTATTTACTTATAAATGGGAATTCCTCCCCCACCCCCACCCCCCACCAAAAAACAAAACAAAAACAAAAACAAACAAAAAAAACCTCAAAAAGAAACAAGAACCTTTATTAGCATAAACTGTACATGTATTATAGGTTAAGACATACAATTCCACCCCACACACCACACACCAAATTAGTAATTTTTCAATGTAGACACTTTGTTAAATTTATCTATTCCATGATATTGTGTATTTAATTTGTTTTTGAATATTTTTTTTCGATTTTTTTTTTGCAATTTATTTCATATTTTATAAATTAAATTAATAATTTCTACTTTTAAAGTTTTGCAAACGTAAATGGTGGCTTTCAACCTTTAAACTAATAAAATACTGTTCACCGTTTGGCACTCTATTAATATTAGTATCAAAGGAACAAATGTGTGGATTCCAGTGCAAGAAAAACTACAAAATGGTGGCGATACGATGAACGCTGGTTTGTTTTTCAATGTTTACATTTTATAACTTGAATAAAGTTACATCGGTAGGTATATTGATGTCGTGGATGAGTTAAAGATTATTGGTGATCAACTATTTGTCAGTGAAATATTGCAGTGACAGCAAATCGAAAAAAGTTACTTTTAGATGTTTCTTTTACTTTCGTACGATAGTATGTGTTCAAGAAAATATGAACTGTGGTGAAAATAGACGTCGGAAATAAGGGTAGTAAACGTCGCATGCGACGCGCGACGCCTTGTTTTGCAACCGCTGCAACACTGCTCAGAATTAACTGTTGGCGTAATTGTTTGCTAAAAGTCTTAAGAATGTATCTATAATTGCTTAATTATCAGTTATAACTTTAAGTTAATATGCTAAAACCATGAATTTTATTACTATAGTTCAATCGTGGAGCTAAGAAATGTCCTAAGATTATAGCTACGACATTACCAATATCCGGTGTCGGTCCTGCATAGTGATAATGCCGTCATTCAAAATCAAAGAAGTAAATTATTACCATGTTCATCGGCGCTTAATAATAATAATATTAATAATAATAATAATAATGAAAAAAAAAATAATAATAATAAAAAAAAATTAAAAAAAAAAAAAAAATTATAAATAAGTAGGCTAAAGTAATTAATTGAAAAAACAACAACAAAAAACAACTTGCACACCGGTTATTTTTCATAATTACAGGTGCGAATTCAAGAAAAAACACGAAAGTTAAAAATAATAATTACTAAATCACCAATAATTATACTATAGTTACCTTCTTCTTTTAGCAGTTCACAGCAAAATGTTGAGCTGAAGCAAAGAGAGTGAGATTTATTTTTAACAGACAGAGACTTATTTTACAAGAGCGAGTTGTCGTCTGGTGTCTTCTAGCGAGAGTGATGTCAGTGCGGTATATCAGGGTAACTTAAACACGCAGTTGGAGTCAGCAATACGTAAATTGATCGTGTCATTGGTTAACGATAACTGCCTGATTAAAGTACTTGACATGAATACGTCATGGATATTGGTGTCGTGTGACATGCGATCTATTTCCAAGTAAAGCAGTGATACTTTGCCCATGTCACGTGTCTGTACTTCGTTGTGAGTTTACTAGAAAATGTTAAACATAATTACAGGTGCGTTTGCAAAGGGGGAAGGGGGTGGGGGTCGATCCCCCTGGTCCAAGCAATGTTTTTAATGCATTTGTTTTTAGGTCAACGCGACCCCATAAACAGTTCTCTTTTCAGTATACCCTCCCCTCCCCCCACTGCAAAATGTCCTGTGTACAGGGCTAAATGTTTACTGGCAGTAATTCAGACTGCCACAAAATTAAACATTGGGTTTAGGTTTGCAATGTCCTTGTAGTTTAATACATGTACTTATTAATAAACGATTTATTATTATTTTTCACATTCACTAACAAAACAAGCAACGACAAGGGCTGTGGGGATGGGGGCACTAAAGGTTTTTCTCTAAAACGACACCACTAGAGCACATTGATCTATTAATCATTGGCCTTTGGATGTCAAACATTTGGTAATTTGGCATATAGTCTTAGCGAGGAAACCCGCTACATTTCTGCATTAGTAGCAAGGGATCTTTTATATGCACCATCCCACAGACATGATAGTACATACCACGGCCTTTGATATACCAGTGGTCGTGCACTGGCTGGAACAAGAAATCGCGCAATGGGCTCACCGACGGGATCACTAAAGGAGTAAATAATTTAAAACAGAATTGAACCAAAGTCCACATCGCCTTGACCTTGTAGAGAGAGAGAGAGAGAGAGAGAGAGAGAGAGAGAGAGAGAGAGAGAGAGAGAGAGAGAGAGAGAGATTTACTGCAGAGCGTACGGTATCCTTTTTTTTCTTCTTTTCTTTTTGTCTTTGGGCGGGGGGGGGGGGGGGGGGGGGGGTGAGGAGAGGTTGCGTTTGGCCCGAATCTGAATAACGGCATT
Organism: Gigantopelta aegis; assembly: GCF_016097555.1. NCBI lineage: Eukaryota > Metazoa > Mollusca > Gastropoda > Neomphalida > Peltospiridae > Gigantopelta > Gigantopelta aegis. The sequence goes on along the minus strand of NC_054712.1, from coordinate 222,018 downwards.
TATTCAAATGTTTACATGAATTACAACTAATATTTTGGGTAGATTGATGGAAAAACGTGGTGAAAAGGTTTGAGATCCGAAAATCTTTCTCGTTTTTGTCTGAACTTGAGGATTTCTTCAAGCACCGGGGGTACTGCCTCACTGCCCCCTGCCCACTGTCTGACTGTCTGACTGAAGTGCCGCGGCCGCTATTCTGTCGTGCCTGCAATACGTAATGCTTTAGTAGGACGTCTCTGTACATACAAGCCGTGTGCTACAAAGTTTAATTAGAAAATACATCAACAACAAAGATGGCCACAGAATATAAACCTTACTGATGGTTAAGTCTGTATGAGAAATCTGTCATTTATAGTCTGTGTGTTACACCAAAACGAAACATGACCACAGAATGTCACCTTACTGATGGTCAGGTCAGTATGAGAAATCTGTTATTTATAGTATGTGTGTTACATCAAAAAGAAACATGACCACATAATGTAAACCTTACTGATGGTCAAGTCTATGAGAAATCTGTTATTTACAGTCTGTGTGTTACATCAAAAAGAAACATGACCACATAATGTAAACCTTACTGATGGTCAAGTCTATGAGAAATCTGTTATTTATAGTCTGTGTGTTACATCAAAAAGAAACATGACCACATAATGTAAACCTTACTGATGGTCAAGTCTATGAGAAATCTGTTATTTATAGTCTGTGTGTTACATCAAAAAGAAACATGACCACATAATGTAAACCTTACTGATGGTCAAGTCTGTATGAGAAATCTGTTATTTATAGTCCATGGCCCAGTTTAATAGAGCGGTTATGACGCGCCTTATGACATCGCTAGCCATGGTATCACACTTTAACTATGACAGCATGAATTGCAATGTTTGCGGCCAACGAAACGTTACATTGGAAATCGACAGGACTGATCCCCATCGGTGGGCTATTTCTGGTCCCAGCCAATTCATCACGACTGGTATATCACAGGTTGTGGTATGTGCTACTCTGTCTGTGGGTTGGTGCATATAAAATGTAGCGGCTTTCCTATCTAATATTATATGTCACAATTATCAAATGTTTGACATCAAAAGTTTTTTGGGAGAGGGTATTTGTAGGTTGTTCTTGCGGTGGCTGCTAATGAGAAAATGGTTAGTAAATCAATGTCGTCTAGTGGTTTAGTTAAACAAAACAAAGTTTATTTTACTCATTTGTAAAGTTTGTGCTGTGTTTTAATAAAAATAACAGACCCGTATGAACTCGGAACGGATGGGGTGTAGGAGCCGGATGGGTGGGGTGGAGATGTGGAGGTGGGGGGTGGTGTCCAACAACACTGTCTATGAGTCCTGTTATGGAATGACAGACAAATATAAAAGGTGGATTTGGGGGAGATATGTGAGGGAGGGGCCACGTAATGGACAGGACAGCTTTTTGCTGTTACAGCTTCTTTATGGTTACGGGACGATTCTTACCCATTTTGTTTTGTCCCTGGACGATTCGTACACACTACCGTTGTATACCCTAGACGATCCGTACCCAATACATTTAGGACACGTTTTATGTTGAATTGCACAATGTGTTATATAGATATAGTTTATAAATTGAATACCACATAATTAAATATTAAATCAGTGGAATCATTTGAAATGATGAAATACACTATTGTATCGTAAATAGACAAAACTACATATATGTGGTTTTCTGATTTCTGTGGAAATACACGAGTATTTCAATAATTAATTAATGTGCTCTAGTGGTGTCGTTAAACAAAACACATTTTTGTATTTGATGAAATGACTGATTGAATATGCAATGCAAATGTTTTATTTCTTATTTAATGTAATTTTGACAATCTGTTAATCTCAATAATTTTTTTTTGTATAATCATAATTGTTTGTGTTGTATAATATAATTAGTGTTTAGTTACACGACATAACTGTATAGGTACGCGACATTACGTCATACTCGTTATTTATATATTTGGATTGATCAAATATCGTCAAATATCGTAAATTGTTTTTAAAAAAGAAATTACTGTCTTTCCATGCCCACAGTAAGCATGTTTGAACATTGGAAAGAGAACCCAGTTACAATTCCTCAAGAGAACAACTAAGACAGACCAAACATGTTTATTGTGCAATTCAACATAGAACGTGTCCTAAATGTACTGGGCACGAATCGTCTAGGGTATAAAACGATAGTGTGTACGAATCGTCTAGGGTATAAAACGATAGTGTGTACGAATCGTCTAGGGTATAAAACGATAGTGTGTACGAATCGTCTAGGGTATAAAACGGTAGTGTGTACGAATCGTCCAGGTACGAAACAAAATGGGTAGGAATCGTCCCTTGACCTTATTTATAACCAGGCTCATTAATTACAGTGCATAAGGCGGTTATGTGGTTCATACTTCAATGAAAGCCAAAACATTATCAGCACCAATTGCTAAATGGTCAAATTCGTATCCGTGCACATGAGGGCCCAAGGGAAGCCTTATCTTACTGATGAACAAGTTTCCTGAATCAAATCAATACATTCATGAATAAATGTCCAATCTGTGAATTTACCAGGAAATAAATTATATTAAACGATTTTAACAAGATAGTACAATCAACGATCTTTGGCATTTGCCAATATATTTATGCGAGTAGAATTCATTTATATATATTATTTTCGTAATGATCGCGTATAAAACTATTGTTTGCACGATCGCTTCATGTGGCGTCTGGTTTGATGTAAGTCAGAACTGTGGGTGTGGCACTTTAAAACAATCCAACTTAACAGTTTATGCACGAGTTTCGTGTAGGACGACATACCTGTTTTTCGCCAGGCTCTTTACTTACAGATAAACTAGTCACGTGTTTGTGTCAGATTAATAATGACATCTGTACTAGTATCTAGCTACACTGTGTTTACTTGATAACAAATTCCATTTAGCATTGTGTAGATCGCCCAGTGTGAAGTTTGGACGTTAAGTCTGTGTGTACACTCTAAACTAGACGTTTTTATCTGACTTCGTGATAAACAAGTCACGTATTTCACATCAGTGATATCCACTGGTCTAGCCGGGCGCGGGGTGAGGGTAGTGTGGCAGAGAGATGTTGGTGGAGGAGGGGGGGGGGGGGGGGGGCAATGCACCCCGAATAAGACCTCTTCCCCCCACCACGTTATATAGTTTTATAGTAACATTTAATACTCATGGCCAATGTGGTTGCAGTCCCCCTCAGTGTTGGTGCCTCCCCCAAATTTAAAATCCTGGTTACTTAATGAATTTAATTCGCACGTGCGTGCATCCATCAGAGTGCCAAGTTCCAACACGACGTTTGTATCTATAGGTCGTGGTATGTGCTATCCTGTCTGTGGGATTGTACATATACAATATCCGTTGCTTCTAATGGAAACATATGGCGCGTTTGCTCTCTAAGTTTGTTTTGTTTAACGACACCTCTAGAGTTACATTGATTTATTAATCGTCGGCTATTGGATGTCAAACATTTGGTAATTTTGACATGTAGTCTAAGAAAAGAAACCCGCTACATTTTTCCATTAGTAGCAAGAGCTCTTTTATATGCACCATCCCACAGACAGGATATCACATACCACAGCCTTTGATATACCAGTCGTGGTGCACTGGCTGGAACGAGAAATAGCCAAATGGGTCCACCGACGGGGATCGATCCCAGACCGACCGTGTATCAAGCGAGCGCTTTACCACTGTGCTATGTCCCGCCCTTGCTTTCTAAAGCTAGATTTAGACTTCACCGCCGACTCTTGTTGGCGAGTAATTGACTCGCCCAGTCCTGCTTCTGTTCAAACCTAATCCACATTTTTCAGTCAATTCAGTATGATTTTAACACAGTTCATATTAAATTTTAGTGCCCGTTCGTTCAGCGCTTTTTAGTTCACCTAAAAATATAATACAAAACATTCGGCAATCAAAGTGTGAATCAACCTTAAGAGTAAGAATGACCAAATGTTTGATATCAAATAATAATTAAATTTGCTTTAGTGGTGTTGCTAAGCAACACAAACTTTAACTTAGGTCAACACGTAAACACTGGTCACTGGTGTCAGTACGTAAAGTCGCTAAAGGTAGCCGTACACTAAATGGTATCCGAGTGGGTCAAAGGTGGATGCGCACCGAACGTTTTATCCCAGAGTTTGGGACTACCAGTCCTTCCATTGGTGATAAATGGGAGAATGTTTGTTGTGATAAAAAGTTTGTTTCATCTGGCCAGTACATTCAATTTGATCTAGTGTCAATGTACTTTAAGTCGAGTGAGAGGTGGTAGTGTTTATGCCCATGGTGTATATGTCGATTAATACGCTGCATGTTTTACCACAAATATTACTATTGTCGTCTATATTTTCTGTATTTAACCACTGATGTTGCATTACTTGATATATATTATGTCCCCCCCCCCCCCCCCCCCCCCCCCAATGTTCACTTTCATCCGCCGTCCTTGTATTCCAACACCATCTCAAAATCCTAGATCCGACCCTGCACTGGAAATGTTTCTGTATTTGCAACTGATTTTGCATTATTTCATATATACTATTTCAGCCCCCCCCCCCCCCCCCCCCCCCCCCCCCCAATGTTCACTTTCTTACGCCGTGCCTGTAAACACCACACCTCAAAATCGTGGACATATTGATCGGACTTTAAACTTTTAGATCTGCGTACAAAAGTTTATGTCGAAATTACTTATTTTTTAAAAATATTATTAAATAGTCCGATCCTCTCTTCTTTCTCTTATTTAATTTTGGACTGTCCTTCTAAAATGCTCCAAATTATATAAATATTCGGCCGAGCAGTCAATTCTTTTTATTTTTAGCTTGTAACCTTTTTATTATTTTTATTTATTCTATTAACTTTTTTACTAATTGCTATTTTCAAAATTCTGCCCATTTTCACACACACATCCCCCCCCCCCCCCCTCCATCCCGAGTCAGGCCACCGATCTTATCGGAGGTCGGACTCGGGATGGGCGTCTTCGAAACCCTAGTGGTATATGGGCACGTTAAACTAGTTATCATCATCATCATCAAAATCCTAGATCTGCCCCTGCACTGGAAATATTTCTATATTTAACAACAGAGAAATATTAAAATAAAGGAAATGGAAATAGTCTTGACTTGTTGATAGCAGATCACCAATTTTGGTAGTACTTCAAACAGGGGTGAATCCAGGATTTTATAAAGGGGTCACAATTAGAGCGATACTTTTGGGTTGTCCGGGATCATGATTTTGAAACCTAGATGTCCCAAAAGGCGTTTTAATGGCAATGTGGTGTCGTGCAGCTACTATTTTGTCCAGAATGTTTTGTGTGGTGAAAGAAAGAACTGTTTTATTTAAGGACGCTCTCAACACATTTTTAATTAACATCCATTAGTATATTTACTAGTGGACCAACTAAACACACGAAAGTCGTCTAGAAACCCACTTGGTGGCATTTCAACGTTAAAAGCAGTCTTCCAGGATAAATATATTCTATGAAGGTTACTGATCAACATAGGGGTGGATGACATTCGCAAAAATATTTTATATAAAAGTTATAAGGAATTTAAAAAGTACACCTGATCAGAAATTTATAAATCTGGGCCCGTATTTTCGAAGTCATCTTAATTACAATATGTCGTAAATCCGTCGTAAGTGACTGCGGCAATGTCGTAGCGTATTTTTGAAATTGTAAGTCCAAAATATTGTAAATACATCGTAGGTCCTACGACAGGTTCATACCTGTCGTAGACTAGGAACCAATATGGCACTTTACTTCTAAAATGTCCTAAACTCGAAATATTACCGTCAAAACTTTAAAACAGTGTATTCCAACCTTGACCTTTGACTGATACGCCACCCATTTTAAAACATTTACCAATCGATATAATGGAGTCTGATCGGGGTTGTTAAAGAAGACACAAGTGAAATGCACCTATAGCCGCTATTAGAAATTCTGGCGCGTTCCGGTTTGAACAAAGATGGACGATCATGATATAAATTCCTGGATCAACGATGAAAATGTGCCTCCCAAAAAGATTACAAAGGTTAGGTTGCAGGAATATTTACGAAAAAGGGAGCTTCCAACAACGGGAACAAAATTGCAGCTGGAAAAATGAGTTCGAGGTGCGCATAAGTTGGGATTTGACGACTTGTCGGCCGAAAGGACACGCGATGTACTGACTGAGTCTGATGTAAGTCGTGATCGAGAGCGACTCTTAACACCTCTAGGAGAAAACTTGCCCGATCCCTCAAGTTTAAAAGGATGGACATCAGATTGTGCTCAATTTCCTTCTTTTACAGAAAAGGATATGTACAATTTTTTTTGTGCTCAACAAAAACACTTACGATCACTTACCCAAAAAATATTAGGTCTTGTACGTCTTGTGCGAAAACACGGACGGTATTGGATGTTCTCTTGTAGGTCCTTCATCTTTTACGAAGTGTTGGGAACAAATCCTGGTCCATCTCTTGACCGTAACATATTTTCTGCTCACTCTGAATTCTCAAATCCGTCTCAATTTTTTTCTTTTCTGAAGTTGGTAGAGAATTTAATTATAGTGACACTGAGGATATTGATACAGTTATCAACATGCCTTCCTGTGACGAATGCGGTATTTTGTTTGAGAACAACCATGACCTTCAACGTCATGTAAGAACTTGGTGCCCTGAAAATCAGGGTTAGCCTTTACGAAAATGAGCCAAATTGGATGTAGAACCCATCAATACCGATGTTAAAGATTCCAAAGTGGTGTACAAAGAATGGGAAGCTGCAGGTCTGACAGAGATGTGGAAGTTGACCTTGAAAAGTTGTAAAGAAAGCATTCAGGCAAAGAAAGAAACTTATGAAGATCAAGGCAAGTCTGAAAGATGGATTGAAAGGAAGTTACAAAAATGTTGGAAAAAGACGTTCATTGACAGAATGGTTCGAGCCCTACAGTTTGTGACTTATTTCAGTGAAGCACCCTTGTTCAAAACCATACTGTCTAAAGTGAAGAATATGGACCCCGAGACGGACCCAGTTATAATCTCTAACAAGATTGAATTGTGGATGAAACCAAATGTCAAACATATACTATCCCAGATAGATTTTGCTGAAGATGAGGACTTAGTCAGTGATCAAGAAGAAGAAAATGACGATGATACAGACACTGAATAAATAGTTTTGTATATATTTATATGTAAAATACAGTCAAGAGTTTCTCTTTATCTTTGACAAGTATCATAATATATGTATGTTGAGAGAAATAAAATACATTGTAGTAATCAAACATTTCTCTTGTTATTTATTTATTGTATTAAAGTTAAATAAAACAAACAAACAAAAAGGCATTGAACAAGTTAAGTTTATTACAAGATTAAACATTTTGAACAAAATCTATTTTATTAAGAAGGCAACATACAAAAAAGGTTAACATATATGCATACATAAAAACCATTATAAGGTATGAAGTGGTTCTCATTTACAATAGACAATATTATGCACATGTGGTTTATAGAATAATCAATGATTCTAGTATGAGTACGGTAGTGTCCATGGGCTAGAGTATGGATTCCATCTTCAAGGACATAGCGCTTGTCATCGTAGGGAAATAAACTTATCTTGTTGGTGGCTACACTGTACAGCTGATGATTCACACTCTGGATAGTGTTCTTGTTATGTCTCATTTGGGAATGTTCAAACAGGCATTTCTTATACATATTATGTCTCAGGACCTTTTTTATCACAGTTTTGCTAACACCTTTAGCTGGTTTTTTCTTTTTCCCCTCATAGAAGACTGAATACATTTTGGGTCTAAGACCAACAAACTCTTCCATGACAGATCCCCCGAGCTCATCCTTCATTTTACCTAAACCTTTGGCATTAGCAACAGAGTAGAGAGGATGAGAGGAATTGTAGTTGCTTGTGTCAAAGTTACATAAGGGGGGTTCTACATCAGGAGCCGACTCCTTTTTCAGGAGCCGTCTATTTTTAGAAATAGGGTCAAGGCAGTGCAAGTGTGGTGCAATATCCTATTGTTCTACAAATAGTGCACGTGTCACCCATACTGACTAGGTCAGATCACTCTATAGTAAATACACGATACCCTTTCAAATCGGATGACAGGTGCTTGCACCTGTGTATTGTATTGATATTGTTTGGCAATGACTTCTTGAATAATTAGAACGAGGGTTATTCCAGTGCATGGTGTTATGCAATGTCCAGTTGTTCTATAAATAAAGTACGCATCACCGCACCTGCATAGCTAGGTCACGCTGTAGTAAACTAACGCTACGGGCCGAACCGAGGCACGAGTGCTCATACCCTGCTTATTGTATTGACATTGACAATGGCTTCACAGATAATAAGGTCACATTCAGACGTGCTGCAACCCGCTTTTCTATACATTCATTTAAGCTGTCGCAAATAGAAAATGACACGAATGAGAGGTATTTTTTATATTATGAAAACATTGTATTGTAGGCAACTGTTTACATTCGATATAAATATTACCAACAATTTATTTTTATCTCATTAATCTATAATCATGCCGAGAGAAGGGTGGACAGAATATTTGTTGAATATTTATTTTAATCCAAAACACCCAGCTTCCTTTTCGGGAGTAAATAAACTGTATCGTATTGTAAAAAAGGAAGGGAAATTTGATATTAGCTTACACCATATCAAATGGTGGCTTGCTTCGCAAGACGCCTACTCGCTTCAGCGATCGTTGCGCTACAAATTCAAAAGAAACAGGCTCGTGGCGAGTGGACTGAATGCACGATGGGATGTTGATTTAGCAGACGTTTCTAATATTGAATTGGATAATGACGGTGTGAAATTCCTGTTGATATCTATCAATGTTTTTACAAGATATCTATGGGTTGAACCCATGAAAAACAAACAACCAGAATCTGTCATTAAAGCACTGAAGAAAATATTTGTCACTGCACCTTTACCAGGGATTATAAGATCGGATAAAGGCCGTGAATTCAATAATAAAAAAGTGAAATCATATTTGAAAGATAAAGATATAACATTCTATGTCACTCAGAATGAGACCAAAGCATCATATGCTGAGAGAGTGATCCGAACTCTGAAGGTTGCTATGTACAAATATTTTACATATAAACAGACTTATCACTACCTGGATATTCTACAAGGTTACAATCATAGACCACACAGGTCATTAAATCAGCGATCACCTTCAGACATCGACGAGCAAAATGAAGCTATGGTGTGGAAAGAGCAGTACATCGATCCTTTGAAAACAAAGTCTAAAACTAAAAGGAAACCTTTTAAATTTAAGGTTGGGGATCAAGTGAGAATTTCTCATTTGAAATACTCCTTTCAAAGAGATTATCAAGAAAAATGGACTGAAGAAATATTTATAATAAAGAGGAGATACTATAGAGATGGAATTTCCATCTACCAACTGAAAGATTATGCGGATGATCCCATTGAAGGTAGCTTCTATGAAAAAGAGTTACAACAAGTCATCAAAACAAATGATAACTTTTGGAAAGTGGAGAAGGTGCTCAAGAGGAGAAAGAGAAGAGGACAAAAAGAAGTGTTTGTCAAATGGATGGGCTACCCTAAAAAGTTCAATAGTTGTATACCAGAAACAGATCTTCAGCAAGTATAAATAGCAACACTTCTTAATCGATCGCCAATGTTCTAAGTTAGATGTGACTATAAAGGGAGAAACAATCAATTAGTATTCATTATGATTTCTGATATCGTGGTGTCAACACCTATTTAAAAGATGTATCAGTGTCATATTTGCATTAAAAAATATGTCTGGCCCCATGACCTGTCTCGTCATATACAGACTAAACATAACAAAATAAGACGATCCTTTTCACCAGTGGCAGCAGCAGCAACAGCAGCAGCATCTATACCATCATCAGCAGCAGCAGCATCTATACCATCATCAGCAGCAGCAGCATCTATACCATCAGCAGCATCTATACCATCAGCAGCAGCAGCAGCAATACCACCATTGGCAGCAGCAATACCACCATCGGCAGCAGCAGCAGCAGCAATACCACCACCGCCACCACCACCGCTAGGTCAACAGATATCGGGTCCACTTGAAAAAGAAGTGCCTTTTCAGTTTACCATACCTTCCAATGTTGTTTTCGTGTGTCCAAGTGGATGTGGCAAGACTATGTTTATGTATCATATTCTCAAGAGTAGACTCATCAAGCCAACGCCTAACAACATTGTATGGTGTTACACCGAGTGGCAGCCCCTTTATGATACTATTCGTGAGACCATGCCCCAAGTTCAGTTTGTGAAAGGTATCCCCTACAACCTACATGATGATACTTTTTTTGATGCATGCAACAACAATGTTTTAATTCTGGATGATCACATGACCGAAGCCAAGGATGACAAACGTATTTCTCAACTGTTTACAAGAACCTCACATCACAAGAATGTAATTAATTTTCTACTACTTCAAAATTTGTTTGCGAGAGGCAAGGAGTCACGTGACATTGCTCTAAATTCACATTTGGTGACTCTGTTTAATTCACCCGTAGATAGGCAACAAGTGAACTTGTTTGCAAGAAGAATTTATCCCAACAGTACTGATCGTTTTATGTCTGTGTATGAAGCAGCTGTTCAACAACCTTATGGGAATCTGACTATTGACTTACGACCTTCTACCTCTGATAATAAAAGACTTAAACCCAATGTTCTAAGTACTAGTAACAGTGTTTCTCAACAACCTATAAAAGAACCATCAATTCAGGAATCTCCTCAGTTGAATAGTAGCAGTCATCCTGTGAACATCAAACACAACACTTTAGACGACGTGACAGAAACTTCTGAAGTTGGTAGAGAATTTAATTATAGTGACACTGAGGATATTGATACAGTTATCAACATGCCTTCCTGTGACGAATGCGGTATTTTGTTTGAGAACAACCATGATCTTCAACGTCATGTAAGAACTTGGTGCCCTGAAAATCAGGGTCAGCCTTTATGAAAACGAGCCAAATTGGATGTAGAACCCATCAATACCGATGTTAAAGATTCCAAAGTGGTGTACAAAGAATGGGAAGCTGCAGGTCTGACAGAGATGTGGAAGTGGTGGTATTGCTGCTGCTGCTGCTGCTGCTGCCGATGGTGGTATTGCTGCTGCTGCTGCTGCCGATGGTGGTATTGCTGCTGCTGTTGCTGCTGATGGTATAGATGCTGCTGCTGCTGCTGCTGCTGATGGTATAGATGTTGTTGCTGCTGCTGCTGCTGATGGTATAGATGCTGCTGCTGCTGCTGATGATGATGGTATAGATGCTGCTGCTGTTGCTGCTGCTGCCACTGGTGAAAAGGATCGTCTTATATTGTTATGTTTAGTCTGTATATGACGAGACAGGTCATGGGGCCAGACATATTTTTAATGCAAATATGACACTGATACATCTTTTAAATATGTGTTGACACCACGACATCAGAAATCATAATGAATACTAATTGATTGTTTCTCCCTTTATAGTCACATCTAACTTAGAACATTGGCGATCAATTAAGAAGTGTTGCTATTTATACTTGCTGAAGATCTGTTTCTGGTATCCAGCTATTGAACTTTTTAGGGTAGCCCATCCATTTGACAAACACTTCTTTTTGTCCTCTTCTCTTTCTCCTCTTGAGCACCTTCTCCACTTTCCAAATGTTATCATTTGTTTTGATGACTTGTTGTAACTCTTTTTCATAGAAGCTACCTTCAATGGGATCATCCGCATAATCTTTCAGTTGGTAGATGGAAATTCCATCTCTATAGTATCTCCTCTTTATTATAAATATTTCTTCAGTCCATTTTTCTTGATAATCTCTTTGAAAGGAGTATTTCAAATGAGAAATTCTCACTTGATCCCCAACCTTAAATTTAAAAGGTTTCCTTTTAGTTTTAGACTTTGTTTTCAAGGGATCGATGTACTGCTCTTTCCACACCATAGCTTCATTTTGCTCGTCGATGTCTGAAGGTGATCGCTGATTTGATGACCTGTGTGGTCTATGATTGTAACCTTGTAGAATATCCAGGTAGTGATAAGTCTGTTTATATGTAAAATATTTGTACATAGCAACCTTCAGAGTTCGGATCACTCTCTCAGCATATGATGCTTTGGTCTCATTCTGAGTGACATAGAATGTTATATCTTTGTCTTTCAAATATGAATTCACTTTTTTATTATTGAATTCACGGCCTTTATCCGATCTTATAATCCCTGGTAAAGGTGCAGTGACAAATATTTTCTTCAGTGCTTTAATGACTGATTCTGGTTGTTTGTTTTTCATGGGTTCAACCCATAGATATCTTGTAAAAACATTGATAGATATCAACAGGAATTTCACACCGTCATTATCCAATGGCGAACAATCAGAAACTTTCCGACAGGTGGCGCTCGTGCACTATACACCATTCCTTTTTCTAAATTTGTATTGTCGTAAAGCACCGATCGGTATATCCACTCCATTATTCCCGACTTAATTGTGAGCATGTATGTGACTAAAGCGTAGAACGGCTAAAAATTAAAGTAAATAATAAAAATCTAAGAAATTCCGCAGTTGGTAGTAAAAAAATAAATAATGGAAGAATAAAAAAGAACAAAATAGTGTCCAGCTAAATCGTGGGGTTTTCCCCGAACCACGTAGGCTACTCCCTACCGTTCTTACAACTTTCTATCATATATCCACCATGCCAAAACCATTAAATGTGTACATATTTGACTGATAATACTTGAGTGTTTGCAATAAAAAAAAAACCGGTAACAGCATTTAATAAAGTTTTAATTTGTAAAACGCCACTATCCATTCTTCGCTCTTTTCTTCCGGGTTCTATTCAATGTTATTTGTTTACTATAGTTTGACACCCAGTAGCCGATGTATTTTTCGTGCTGGGGTGTCGTTAAACCTTCATTCATTCATTTACTATTCAATGTTTGTTATCGCGATTTAATGTGAAGAGTAAATTCAACCAAATTTGTCAACAATTATTTTTAATAAATTATTTCAATGAAAAAAGAAAAGAAAAAAACCCCCAACCTAATCCAACCCAACCCAAACAAAATAAATAAATAAATAAATATATATATTCAATGTAAAATAAAAAAATGTAATTACAGAAATAAATATTAAATTTTCAAATTTGTGTGTACAAAATGACATAATCTGATAGGAATTCTGATTTCACTGAGCCTGTTTTAACATAAATCTATTTGACCTACCGGTTTCTAAATTTTATACTTTTCAGTACTTATATTAAGAAAAGTCCAATGTAAATAATCTTTATCATGCTTCATACACTTATTTACCAAGAAAATTCACGACTTTACACGATTTCCACTGATAATGAAATTAACAGCAATTGAAAACTGCTTTAGACATTATCCTATTTTTTCTCTCCAAAGGCTGCAAGAGTAATAAATTATAAATTAAAGAAACAAAATACTGCTATTTTACAAATGTGGATTTCAAAAACCAGATGCAGCAAGAAATAATTATGACTATATATAAAAGTACACTTATGGTTCACTAATAGTTTAAAGTGAATATAGGTACAACACCAATTAACACCAATTACATTAATTTCAAGAGATGCATTACATGCAGTATTCACACATGGCTTGTTTCATGTTCAATGTATGACGAGTCACTTGCTTAGCATGTATTTGATAAACTGTACATAAACAATACCTATCTAGTATTTATATTTTCAGTCTAAAAGTGTGAGTTTTTTCAATGCCATGCTAGAATTTATCACAATGTAGTCAACATACTAAAAGTATTATAAACTGTTATAGGCTTAAACAGTCACTGGAGAATGAAATGTTGGGATTTTGCTACATTTGTCCAAAATAGTCCAGTTTGGTAATAATAAAAAAAAGACAAAGAATAAAAAGAGACCCCCCCCCCCCTCAAAAAAAAAAAGAAAAAAAAAAAAGAAGGAAAAAAGACATTTATTTTTTGAACAAATATTAAAATTTCCAGTTTCAGGATATTTATGTAAATAAATTCTAGATTATAATTTGGAAAGTATTTTGTTATGGTTAGTTTGTTTTTGGGTCAGTAGCAAAAACAAAACAGTTTGTTCTGTTATGCCTAAGTATTTAATCAAATCTCACATTGCAAAACAAGCTCCGCAGTCTCTTTAGAATAACCAATAATGAAAAGAAATTAATATTTGTTTACAACATATCAGCACATTTTAAATTTGGTGTTAAACATCTGTGTTTCAGAAAAACAGCCTTCATAATTTTGACCCATGGTTTTGACACTTGGCATAGATACTGACTCACCAAGAAGGTAAACCCATGGCCACCACACAGGCTACTCCTACCAATTACTTTAATTTCAGCATTTTCACTTTCATTGGAGTTATTTGTTTACACCACCATCACAGCATCCTTTGGTAGTGTTTTTGTCAGTAATTTCAGATATGCTTAGTATAAAAAGAAAATGCATCCTACATACATATTACAGCTTACAAACGAGATACCCAACTAATAGGCCCCCTATAGACAGATTAACAAAGGAATAATCAAATGTAGTTTAACAAATGAAGAAAAGAAAATTTTATTCTGCCTTGTACCTAAAAAAAATTCTGGGAACATGACTAAAAAATATTAGGTAGGGCCAGTCTAAACTTTAAAAAAACCCAAAAAACAAAACTACATCTGTACTCTTTTTAACTTAAAAAAAAAATGGGGAAAAATAATCAGGGTACGCCTTTTTTTTTTTGGTACGGTCGGTTTCAAGAAACAATTGTTTTTACACCTCAATGGGCACTCCACATCTCACTATTCTGTTTATATTGTATGTATGCTATTTGCATGTCTCAAACTATTATTTTCTTCTTCTTCAAATTGTGTATTAGGGGCTGTGGAAGAGGTGAGGGCCGATAGGGCCATGGTCTCCTCTTTTTTCCTGTTACTGTTCTCAAAAGTCTGGAGATGTCATTGGCCCTATGTTAACATCTGATATTTAAACATATTCTGGGTGAGCATGCCTCTGAACCCCCACCAACAGGTTTGGGCCCTCAAGTACATGTATACACACTCTCTCTGTGTGTCTGTGTCTCTGTGTGTGTGTCTCTCTCTCTCTCTCTCTCTCTCTCTCTCTCTCTCTCTCTCTCTCTCTCACACACACAAACACACACACACACACCACAACCTTTTAACAAACAGCACCCTATAAGTACCCCCACTTTCAAATTCTCCGCTGGCCCTGTACATAAATAAAAAAAAGTGTTGTTTCTAAAACATTTTTTCTTTTAGTCTCAAATTATTGATTAAAAATAAATTAATTAATTAATTAATTAAATAATCGATAACAAACATGATCAATGCCATGGGGGGTAGGACGAACTCACCTAAACCATCCCCCTCACCAAAAAGCAGTGAACAAAACACACAAATAAACAAATGTCCACACAGCATACATAAAAGGAAGAAAAAATAATATTTCAACTAGATTTTATTCAAAGAACATATAAATAATTAATTTTGTTTTAAATCCACACACCGAGAATGGATAGGTGTTTGGCAATGACATACAAACGCCTCGTTTTTCAGCGATTCACTGTTTGTTTTGTTTTTTGTTGTTGTTGTATTTTGTCATATACTAGATCCGTTATGCAGTCCAGACATTCTTTGTGCAATGCATCATCGTCTGAACAAATATGACCACTTTTCTTGTTCGTATAGAGGTGGACAAGTAATTTTATACGACCAGTGGCTTCAAATCACACTACTGAACAGCTGTTTAAAGCGAGACTCTAGGGTGTATAGTTTCGACGCGACCTCTAAGGGGGAGATAATTTCTGGGAGTTCGCCATTCAATATTAGAAACGTCTGCTAAATCAACATCCCATCGTGTATTCAGTCCACTCGCCACGAGCCTGTTTCTTTTGAATTTGTAGCGCAACGATCGCTGAAGCGAGTAGGCGTCTTGCGAACCAAGCCACCGTTTGATATGGTGTAAGCTAATATCAAATTTCCCTTCCTTTTTAACAATACGATACAGTTTATTTACTCCCGAAAAGGAAGCTGGGTGTTTTGGATTAAAATAAATATTCAACAAATATTCTGTCCACCCTTCTCTCGGCATGATTATAGATTAATGAGATAAAAATAAATTGTTGGTAATATTTATATCGAATGTAAACAGTTGCCTACAATACAATGTTTTCATAATATAAAAAATACCTCTCATTCGTGTCATTTTCTATTTGCGACAGCTTAAATGAATGTATAGAAAAGCGGGTTGCAGCACGTCTGAATGTGACCTTATTATCTGTGAAGCCATTGTCAATGTCAATACAATAAGCAGGGTATGAGCACTCGTGCCTCGGTTCGGCCCGTAGCGTTAGTTTACTACAGCGTGACCTAGCTATGCAGGTGCGGTGATGCGTACTTTATTTATAGAACAACTGGACATTGCACAACACCATGCACTGGAATAACCCTCGTTCTAATTATTCAAGAAGTCATTGCCAAACAATATCAATACAATACACAGGTGCAAGCACCTGTCATCCGATTTGAAAGGGTATCGTGTATTTACTATAGAGTGATCTGACCTAGTCAGTATGCATGACGCGCGCACTATTTGTAGAACAATAGGATATTGCACCACACTTGCACTGTCTTGACCCTATTTCTAAAAATAGATGGCTCCTGAAAAAGGAGTCGGCTCCTGATGTAGAACCCCCCTTATGCTATCATCACTAGTATATAGTTCATTGTAATTTGACTTTGATCACTTTTTCTAAAGGGAACTATTATAGGGGAAGATCTGTCTAGGTAGGGCAGATATACATGAAAACGATACAGAGGGGCACTTGTAAGCACTTGCTGACGCCATATAACCGTAAACTAAAATGTGTTGAGTGCGTCATTAAAGAAAACATTTCCTTCCTTCCTTGTCAGCACTTGTAAATTAAAACTTTAAATTAAACTATTCCAAACACGATGCAAAGGAGCACTTGAAAATTATAACTTTAAAGGACACTATTCTAGGCAGGGTTCTGTTTAGGTAGGGCAGATATACATAAAAACTATGCAAAAGGACACTTATAAATTATAGCTTTAAAGGACATTATTCTAGGGACTGGTCTGTCTATGTAGGGCAGATATACATAAAAATTACAAAGCCTATTGTGCATTAGTAATTTTGAAAATCTATAATTTCAAAGAAAGACTATGAGGCTATCATTATGCAACTTTGACCACGCAACTTTAAGGCGCTCATTACTCGCGTTAGACAATGTTGTGAACCCCATTGAGAGTCGGTAACACAGACACACATTTGCAAGCTTGCGCATACACGCACAACTTAACTTCATGCATCTAAAAATGCTTACGTGCAAAACAATTTTATTAAACAAAAAGGGCACTTGAACATTTTGAGGGCACTTGACAAAAGAATCGGGGGATGCGTCACCTGATCCCTCCCTCCACCCTCTCTTGCACCTGCCAGTGCAGGCGGTCCCTCCTCCCCCCCCCCCCCAACTTTCCTGTCATGGACGGAGGAGCCGGCCAAGGCCGGCTCTTGTGCCCACGACAGGCGTGCGCTACAACAGCTTGTTCTGAATGTGCACGTAAAACCCTATGACATGACATGACACCCTAGAATCTGTCTCCAGTTGGAGTCGGCAATACGTAAACTGATCGAAAAAAAAGAAATGTTTTATTTAACGACGCACTCATTGTATTTATGGTTATATGGTGTCAGACATAATATTATGGTTAAGGACCACACAGATATTGAGAGAGAAAACCCGCTGTTGCCACTTCATGGGCTACTCTTCTTGATTAGCAGCAAGGGATATTTTATATGCACCATCTCACAGACAGGATAGTACATACCACGGCCATTGATATACCAGTCGTGGTGCACTGGTTGGAACGAAAAATAGCTCAATGGGCCCACCAACGGGGATCGATCCCAGACAGAACCCTTGCTGCTAATCGAAAATAGTAGCCCATGAAGTGGAGACAGCGGGTTTCCTCTCTCAATATATATATGTGGTCCTTAACCATGTCTGACGCCATATAACCGTAAATAAAATGTGTTGAGTGCGTCGTTAAATAAAACATTTCTTTCTTTTTCTCTACGCGATACACAAGGGAGATCACTGTATAGATTAAGAAACAAAACAAAAGCTAAGCCCATAATATTATATCGACTTCCGGAAAATTACATAGGTATACCCCTATTTTTCAACACTAATAGTCTACGGCCGGACCACGTTGAAAGTATCGGTTCTTGTCCGATCACCGAACTTAAGCAACGTCGGACCCGGATAGTAATTGTATGGGTGACCGCCTGGGAACACCGGGTGTTGTAGACATATTTTGTCTTTATTATTATTTTTAGTATATATACAACCGTGTCCGGTGTATCGGCGCGTCATGTGATTCGGCGCACTTGGTATTTTGCTTGAGTATGCTTAGCCTACGAAATCTTAAAACCATCGTAAACTATGACGTCACTATGGAGTGTGCTGTAGTGACGTCAGAACCTACAATGATTTTACAATTTCGTAGGCTAAGATTGCTTCGAAAATTCCTAGCCAGTTTATTCACTGCCATGATATCAGTTTCAAATAGGATCATTTTAAAAAACGTTAAATTTTTATAACGTTATTACGTAATTTGGCAAAACTGCATATTCGCCCCTTCGTCGGAGAGCCGATGGATTGACCAAAATTAGTATTGATTTCCACAGGTAAAGATAAGGTCAGGGGCATTAATACAGCAAATACCTGAGAATATTGAAATTTGGCCTAGAGGGACAGATATTGCTGCCTAATTTAATTTGTTTAATGATGCCACCAGAGCACTGTGGCTACTGGAAGTAAAAAATAAATTGATAATTAATTCTGACCCAAAGTCTTCAGAGGAACCTCTCTACATGTTTCAAAAGTGGCAAGTCATCTTTTATATGTACAGCAGTGTTCTCGCTGCTCCATTTAAGTAGGGCAGCCCGCCCCGCTATTGCATTTTGCTGCCCTCCTTTCACGTTCTCTGCCCTCCTTTATTTTTCTGCGCCAATCTTTATTTTCCAGCACCCTACTATATTTTCCAGCACCTATCTCTGCTATTTCCAAATGCACACTTTTTTCCACACATAAAAAAAACGACGATCAGTCTGCACACTGGACCTCAAAGGAAACAAGCCGCGTTGTGTACGAAAAAGCAATTGACGAAACATTTACGACAGATACTGTAACGTAATCTAATAGTATTTTTAACAGCCTCTATTTTGCCCCATACCTGTATCCATTTGTATGTTTAATGCACACAATAAAAGTTATATTTTATTTGAGCAATGAAAACATTTTTCCAATTGAAAATCCCCCACTTATTTGGCGCCAAATTTGTCACGTGATCAGAACGGTCACTCTATCTTTTGTTTCCACTAACTGTCGTCTGATATTTTGTCCTCAGTTACAGATATAATTGATTGTAACTGATGATTTTTACTTTCTGTCATTCTGTTTGTTCAGCAGTTCTTATAACATATTGTAAACTTTTAATTTTGGGGGGATATCACCGATTATAAAATCATTCATCTTGGGTGTCAAATATTACATACACCACCTTTACAAAAACGAAACTACTTTTTATCAGTTGGTAATAATATTTTATCACAGCAATCAATTCATTCGATGAAGATGGGAATAACAAAAAATGTTTTCGACATTAGGGGATCACATAAACGTCTTTTTTGTTTTTCGTATATCTTGAAATCTTTATTAAAATAATATTAAAACTTTGATCGGTTCAGCAAAACTGGAACTGCCTGTGAATATGGAGTATGTCCTTCCACAAAGTCTATCTACACACAACAACATGAAGGGTGTGGTTCTGCGCGGCCGCCCTCCTTTAATTTTCACCCAGCGAAAACAGTGTACAGTCAGACCTCGTTACAACGACCACGTTCGTCCCTGGTTCACTTTGTCGTTATATCGAATTTGTAGTTATGTCGAAATTACCGTTATAAAAAAATGTTTTATTTAATAACACCACTAGAACAGATTGATTTATTAGTCATCGGCTATTGAGTGTCAATAGTAGCAAGGGATCATTTATATGCTCCATCCCACAGACAGAATAGCACATACCAAGACATTTAATATACCAGTCGAGGTGCATTGGCTGAAATGAGAAATACATGTAGCCCAATGGTCCCACCGACAGGGATGGATCACAAACCATCATCAAATGCTAAGTATATTATTATTAATCAAAGCGCATTCACAGTCAATCTAATCGATTGGTAAAATGTCATAAAACTAGTACCGGTATACTTCAATGTTCGAAGTTGATCCTTTAATTGGATGACTAAAGGCTTATGTTCAAAAGCAATACACGTCTGCAGAGCTAGTCAACATCGGTAACATTGTGTGACACTTTCGGCTCATGACGAGATCAAGGATGCCTGGCCAAATGGCTGTTTACCGCCAATGTGCTACCGCATCTATTATTATGTAATGTCGTTGTAAAGAGGTCTTTTTAAGACGTCAGGTGCACGTTTGTTCTGTTGGAGGTGGAAGGTGTGAATTCCGGTGTAATGAACAGAATAACATTGGTGTATGTTTGTTCCCCGACAATTTGTAGTCAGATGGTGTAAATCTCGTAGTAACGGCGGTCGTTGTAATGAGGTCTGACTGTACTTTCTTCACAGGACAGCACATACCATAGCCTTTGATATTCCCTTATACTTCAATACTATTTCACTAATACTTCACTGATATTTGACTTTTATTTCACCTATACTTCACTTATGTTTCGCTTAAAAAGCAATTTCTGTTAAATGTTATGAATAGCATATACTTCATTTATATACACCTGTTTGTGTGCACAACTATTTTTTTGCTAGATGAAAGTTGATAAACTATCTATATATGAACACTGATCAAGAATAATGCAGTCAGGTTTTTGATCTATCTCAAGTCCTATGTATTTAAAAGTACCATTGGCTTGTTTACCAATTTGAAATATTGTCTAACTCTATATATCACTGCTTTTGCAAAGTACTCTGTAGTTGACCAGATAAAATCATCAACATGCATAAGAAACAGACCTGCAAGAATTTTGTTGTAAAAGCAATTAAAACAACACTCGATCAAATTCTGACTGTTTGCAATCAAGTTTTTTTAAGCTCACTCAACACACTAAAATAACAAGTTCTTGATGTGTCATTTAAATCATATACATATTTCTTGAGCTCACTCAACACACTAAAATAACAAGTTCTTGACGTGTCATTTAAATCATATACATATTTCTTGAGCTCACTCAACACACTAAAATAACAAGTTCTTGACGTGTCATTTAAACCATATACGTATTTCTTGAGCTCACTCAACACACTAAAATAACAAGTTCTTGACGTGTCATTTAAACCATATACATATTTCTTGAGCTCACTCAACACACTAAAATAACAAGTTCTTGACGTGTCATTTAAACCATATACATATTTCTTGAGCTTTGACAGTTTACCATCAGAATCAGCTTTAGGCGGAGGTTTTACACAAATATATCTGTCAATCACATGACCTTGTAAACTGCAGCTTTAATATCAATAGTTTTACATTCCCACGAGAATAACGATGACATCGCTAACATAGTTCATAAAGTTTCTTTCAATGCTGTAGGGCAATCACTTTGCAGTTTCATCTTCAAAACCACGAACCACCAATCTAGATTTGCTTCATTATTCCCATTGAGGGTTTCTTTCCGTAACTACCCAATGGGTTGACAAACATGGATGTCCCATGTCACTGACTTCATCATACATGAAATGCTTTCCAGTTGTCAAGTTCACACATTTTTACATATTTCACTACATGTTCACTGTGATGAGAAGATTGAATAAAAACCAAATTAACATTCTGTTCATTACTAGATGCATAATTTGATTCACAATTTTCACTACTAGTTCCATCAATTTCCCACTGTTCAACACCAGTTTCAAAGTCAAAGACACTTGTCTGGACCCCAGGAAACCAATTAAAATGTTTAGGCAGTGTTATGACAAGTCCACCACTGCTGGCCACTATAAACAATATTGAAGCCAGTTGCCTTCTGCAAAGAATATGCTATTTGATATCTTGACACAGTGGTGTCTGTCTGTTTCATGGCAATACAAGTGAAATAATGTTCTTAGTTATTAGATGGGTAGAAATAAAAAGTTAAAAGTTTGTTTTTACATAGTCTTAGAGAGGAAACCCGCTACATTTTTTCATTAGTAGTACGTGATCTTTTATATGTACCATCCAACAGACAGGATAGCACATACCATGGCCTTTGGTATACCAGTCGTGGTGCACTGGCTAGAGTAACAAACAGCCCAATGCATGGGCCCACCGATGGGGATCAATCCTGTAAGGGGGTGGGGGGGGGGGGGATAATTGCTGTAGATTATATTATATAACAGAAATAGTACTTTTTATTAGTATATACGTACAGTATTTCACATGTACATGATACATTTATGTTTGATTTTGTTTGCAGTTTTTCTAATGATTAAGCAGCCTAGTGAAATCACTCTAGTTACTTTACAAAGAATATAAAATACATGTAAAACTTACATATGCTACATCCACAATTCCCCGTCTTTTAACGTCAAATTTGTTTTGTCTATTTGCATGTTGCATACATACTATTGTCCTGTTCAATACATACTCATGAAAACAAACACAAACCCCAACAAATTTAATATATCAAAAAGGCACGTAGTTTAATTATTTCAATTTAATATATCAAAAAGGCACGTAGTTTAATTGTTTCAATTTAAAACGAAGCTCGATCTGTGTGTATTCTTTCTAATGTCAATACATAAAACTATTTTCATAACAAAAGCATCACTCTATAATGTCTTTCATAACAATGTTCCTTTTGATCTTCCTATTGACAGACATCGACGTTTAATCTACATGTATATTTAACAATTAGAAAACATAATTCAAGAGAAATTACTGCTTTTTTGTATTTATTAAAAATAATAATTTTATGCAAAATAAAGACGTCTGGGCATTGTTGCCAATTAAAACTGAAGTTTTCTGCACAATAAAATCTAAATATTGTTAATTGCAAGTGTACAGGAATTATTATTACTTTTATGCAGTTATGTACTGTACAACATAGTATAACCTAATTCATTAACTAATTTGTATTTATTAATACAAGAGGACAATCGGCCTATAGAGCTTCACTATTTAATTTTTTATTTTGTCAATAATAGATCATTGATCAATATTAAATTTTTATTTCAAGCTAAAAAACAAATTCCAAAATATCTTGTTATTAGTTTGTGAAGACTGCCCCAGCGAATTACAGTATCAAGTTTCAAAACTATTTGATCAAAACTCTAGAAGAAAAGTCTTTCAAGGTAGTACTAAACCAAATAAGCTCTGGCTGGGTCGAAGTTCAATGTGCACCCAACTTTTGATAGAGAAGTCCTATGATTGGTGATAAATGTCAATGTGTTGGTTGTAAAAAAAAAAAAAGTTTCATCTGGGCAAAAAATTTATGCAGTTTTATTTCCTCCAGTACCACTGTGTAAAGTAGCTTTGTGCTGGAAACATGTACAGGGACCTGTAAAAAAAAAAGTACTCAAATTTTGTGCAGAACTAGGGTAGTTACAGACACACACATTATCTCTGAAATGAGCAGCTTCACCCCCAATTGTTTCTAATTCACTTTAAGGGTGAGGGGTGGTAGTATTTATATCTGTGGTGTTTATGTTGATTGATATGCTGCAGGTAGGAGTTTTAGCCACATATGTTACTATTGTCGTCTATGGGATTTGATTTGGTAGTAATTTCTATTAAAAAGTTTAAAATTTAATAACATTTCAAAATTTCCTAAATATTTATTTTAGTTTCTGAAGACTGACCCTGATAATACTTGTACTATGTTTAAGAACTATTTAATCAAAACTCTAGAAGAGAGACTGACCTCTAAATTTTTAATGTTATTAATCAGTGTTCTCCAACCCCAGTAAGCGGCTTGTACACCCGCCAAGCTGAGAATATGCACTGCCAAGCTGAAGATTTTCGCAGACGGGTCCGCCATCCTGATAAAAAATGCCGTCAAGTCGAAAATCAATCCGCTATGACGAAAAAAACTTCCGTCAGTTCTATTCACCTATTGCTATATTTAGCTTGTACTTGGACTTGAGTATATAATAATAATATTCTAATTCAACACATTTGTAAGAACGAATCTGATTGGATCCCTGCTAAAAATTTCAGGTGGTAAAATCACCGATATACCGGTCACAAATTTTCTGGCAGAAATACGTCATAGGTTAAGCGAGGAACAGGGTTGTTTTGTAATGACGTCATAAAGACAATTTCTGTAGCGTCCATATTACGTACAGAAGTCGTTAAATACTGAGAAGTTTTTATGTCAGAAATGAACATATTAGTCTTTATTAGTCCTTATCTAATCATGAGAGCAGATTAAATATGTCAAATTACACATCTATGTTCGAGCCGCTAACTGTCCGACCACCCATCGTCTGTTAATGGGCTACCTAATGGCATCACCAGCTGGTGACGTTTATAGGCTTATTCTTACTACAAATGTGACAATTTCCTATTTAAAATCAACCAGCAAACAGTTTAATTAGAATAGGGATAACCCTACTGTGTTTTCCGATTTGCTAACGCGTCACCAATAAAACTAAATTTGCGACAGTAAAACCACCGATATACGTCCGCAAATCGGAAAACACAGTAGAAAATTTATTGCATGAAGTTAGACATCAAAGGACCTATTGAAGAAACCAAAGGACCTACTGAAGAAAGCTCGGGCTTCATGTCTGAATGCTCGTAGTGTATTGTTTGTACTGCGATTAGCATTGTGCACCCTCCTCTAATTACTCCAAGGCCTATACGATCCCTGGTTTGTTTCATCAGCATGCAGTTTACCGCGATATGACGTCACGACCACTCCCTATAAAATCCTGCACAGGCTGGATAGATTATAAAGGCCGTGATGAAGGTATGTAGCCTAGGCCCTATTTAAAATATTTTTATTTCGAATTCGATACCAAACGTAATTTATTGATTTTATAACATAGATATTAATCGCCGATTTAACCGATTTCTGTGATGGTTCTACCCTTCGTATGAAATTTGACGTAGGTCTAGTTTAATAAAGCCCAGCCCACAAAGTACCACGTGCAGCATGTGCATTTTGGCGCGTGGCCACTGACCTGCCGACCTTTCTCGCTGCATCCAATCAAGTTTCAGAACTATCTGATCAAAACTTTAGGAGAAGATAGACATAAATTTTCAATGCTAAATTTTTATTTAAAAATTTAAACTTTAATAAAAATTCACAAATTAAAAATCGGTGTTGGAAAAACTCCACTAATGAATGCCATAGTGGAGCTAACAGTACTGTTTCTGTTATATAATAAGGCTGTGGTATGTGTTATCCTGTCTGTGAGATGTGCATATAAAAGATCACTTGCCAATAGCCAATGATTAATGTTCTCTAGTGTTGTCGTTAAACAAAACAAACCTTTAAAACTTATAACTTTAAACTTATAACTGAGAACATTATTTCACTCAGATTTCCATGAAGCAGCAATCACCACTGTCGGGATATCAAATTGCATCTTCTTTGCAGAATGGAACTGGCTTGTTTTAAGTGGCCAGCAGTGGTGGATTTGTCATAACACTGCCGGAACATTTTAATTGATTTCATGGGGTCCCCACAAGTGTCTTTAAGCCTTTTTACAACTGAATCACCTTTATCACCACAGACATTGAAATAGGACCGATTTCTTCCAATCATAGGTAAGTATCTAATTTTACTGTTTACCTTAGGCAA
The DNA here is from genome assembly GCF_016097555.1 of Gigantopelta aegis. Classification (NCBI taxonomy): domain Eukaryota; kingdom Metazoa; phylum Mollusca; class Gastropoda; order Neomphalida; family Peltospiridae; genus Gigantopelta; species Gigantopelta aegis. The sequence continues at coordinate 196,190 of NC_054712.1, read as the reverse complement.
TGGTTTTAATTTTTTTTTACATTCCTCTCAATGACATCTACACCAGCTACACACAGCGTGGGATATCAACAGATGAAGGTATGTTTTGTTCGTTCAATTCTGTCTTGTATCTAACAAACACAACCTTGCCATCTTGGCCAAGAACAACACCAGGACCCATCTGTAGTACACTATCACCTGTTTGGTAAACAACATCTGACAATCTAATCTGATGTCGAAGAGCCCATCAAAGGAAGGAAATGTTTTATTTAATGACGCACTCGACACATTTTATTTACGGTTATATGGTGTCAGACATATGGTTAAGAACCACATATGTTTCCTTATTTCTTTCCATAAGTAGGGCCTATATCAAGATTTTTTATTATTTAATTATTTATCGATTTTGGCTTTGTGGAAGCCAGGTGACGTCATCATGACATAAATTCATTGTGGTGTAATGCTTTGGAATTAGTTAGGCAGACAGAAACAGTAGTGTAAATGGTATTTGTGAAAAGAGACTCGTAACCCCCACCGCACACCCATAGACATCATAAAAACAGCACCAGTCCTACGCAACTGGGACGTTTAGTTATCATGACACGTTTCGTGTTGTGTGAAATAAACATGGAAAGGTTTGTCTGTTTAGCGACAATTGAGCATATTTTAAATAACATACATGCACACGCACACACGCATACAACACCTAACAAATATATAAATATTTATTTTATTTAAAAAATGTTGACGTTGCAGAGGTCAAAGTTTGTTACCAAACGACAAACAATTGAGTGACGTCATCTATCTGTCATTGTAAATATAGTTAAGCGGCGTATTGCTTAGTGGATACAGCACTTGTCTAAGATGCGATGGGTCGTTAGATGTGGATGCACACGGGCTTCCCCCGATCCCAGGCATTGTCCCACGACATCGAAGGCATGGTATGTAAATAGTGCTGTTCAATTAATATTAATAATGAGTGAGAGAGAGAGAGAGAGAGAGAGAGAGAGAGAGAGAGAGAGAGAGAGAGAGAGAGAGAGAGAGAGAGAGAGAGAGAGAGAGGCGACATGTTTCAAATGCACTCAAATGTTTATGCCTGTATGAAAGCCTTACTTTCTGCATGTAGTGCATTGATATGTTTCGCAAACACTTCAATAACAGTATAGGTCCTTCTAGTGCCGATGGCTTATCAACAAGAACCAAAGGAAGATTTGAATTACATTCAAATACCAACTGATATGGACTCCCATCCATTTACCATATGTAGGGATTTTTTTTTTTTCGCATTTACTGCCCAAACCAATGCAATATCCAGATTGAGATTGGGATAATCTGACAATGTCTGTGACATAGTCATGTACCATTACATGACTGCGTTTGCATACGCCATCTTGACATGGACTCATTACAGCAGATTTGATAACTTCAGAGTTTAAATTTTCCACCATATCTCTATATTCCACATTTGTAAATTCATCACCATTGTCTGTGAGGAAAAGTAAAACAAAGTTTGTTTTATTTAACGACGCCACTAGAGCACATTGATTTTTTATCAGCTATCATCAGCTATTGGACGTCAAACATATGGTCATTCTGACACTATTTTTTAGAGGAAACCCGCTGTCGCCACATAGGCTACTCTTTTATGACAGGCAGCAAGGGATCTTTTATTTGCGCTTCCCACAGGCAGGATAGCACAAACCATGGCCTTTGTTGAACCAGTTATGGATCAATGGTCAGTGCAAGTGGTTTACATCTACCCATTGAGCCTTGCGGAGCACTCACTCAGGGTTTGGAGTCGCTGGATTAAAAAACCCATGCCTCGACTGGGATCTGAACCCAGTACTTACCAGCCTGTACACCGATGGCCTAACCATGACACCACCGAAGCTGGTTTGTTTGTGAGGAATTTTTTCGGTGCACCAAATCCACTGCCAAGCCACAGTTATCACTTTGCCAATGATGCCAGCTAAACAGAATCGAGTAACCAAATCAATGAGATGTAAGAAATATACACCTGCTTTCCATTCTTTTAGATCCATAACCACATTATCATTAAATTCTGACCCCAATGGAACACACACAAAAGGGTGGATGTACATGTAAGTTGTCCAAATAACATTTCATTGAGGTTTTACCGGCAACTCTCGAACTCAAGCTTGTTACATTCATCTCGAAACATCTACAACCATGTTGACTATTTCAATTTTGTGCATAAAATGCTTCATTTTCCTCCGCTATATAAACAGTTTCCACTTTAATGCTAACTCTTGAATAACTTTTAATAGTTACTGGCATTCAAAAACTTTTAAGAGATTGTCTCATTTATTTGAATAAAGATGCCACATTGCTGTAGTCGACACCATTATGTACAAGTTTTCACTAACAAACACTCTGGTAAATTCATATTGAATTTTTTGGTTTTGTTGTACCACTTTTCAAACTCTGAAACATACATCACCATAGAAATTTTGTCCAGTTCTTTTATATCTTTCAATTCTGTGTGTGATTCATATGCCACCACAATTTTTAATTTTTTTAAAAATATTTTGTCCATTAATGTTATCAAAGTCGCTACGCCATCATCTGTGTACACTTCATCAATGATGAGTTCGCTTAACACTTTATAATAGATCAACCCATCGCTTTCTGGTAATGATAACCAGCGTTCGAAATAAGCACTTGTCCGTTTGTCCCGACAAGTGAAAATTTACTCGGACAAGCATAATTTAACTTAGTGGTTATATTAGCTCGTGAATATTCGGAATACCTTAGAATTGTGATTGGGTACCGAATTCCCCACTCGGAACATCTCGGCTGAAATTAATAATTTATTTATACGACAAATTATATTCAATATCGTTCATATTTAAAAAAAGATGAGTTTTTTTAATTTTATTGTTTTGTTGTTTAAGTTTAAAACAAATTAGTTGTCTATTTGCCACAAATGTGAAAATCAGTTTTCCTTTGATTTTTGTGAATTACTGATTACATCATCGGTAATGTGATAAAATGAAAACCTGTTAGACGGGTTAATCTACGATTAAAAAACATATTAGTTAACATTTAACATTTTATTATTTAGGTGTAAGTTATATTTACATATATCTCTGCAGTGAATTTTATAAAATAAGTTACTTCAAAATAATTTTGTATGACAAAACAAAATTAAGACCAATCAACAAACCCGTGAAAAGGCGGGATCAACCCGATCACGTGGTTTCTTGTTGATTTATTATTAGAACAAGTCTGAAAATAAGAGGCCCGTTCTATATAAATAAAAGTAACAATATGGCTTATTTCCCCACCACAGAGGTTGTGACCATCTCCCACTCCAGATACCGTTCCTATGGGCCTAAATAAACATCTAGTCATGGACGTTGACCGGTACAAATGTGTCATTTGCCAAGCTTTGATAAACAAAATTAATATTAAGAGTAAGTATTTCTGTGTTGAAGCAATATGATGTAGTACGTTTTAAAATGCATATTTAAATGGTGGGGTTTTGTTTTGTTTTTGTTTTTGTTTTTTTGTTTTTTTAACATATCATGCACGTGCTTATACTTGAACTGTTACTAGAACGCCTTTGCGTTTTCCGGGGAAAAGAGTTTCACTAATAGAGCCGAGGAAGCCCTATGCATTGCGAATAGCTCATCGACCAATGCATCCTTTAAATAAATGTTTTGCCCTATACTTCTAAACTGAACAGTAGACGAATCATCTAGTTCCAATGTTTATTTCATGTAAATTGTTCCACTGAAACCACACGGTCCCGCAGGTAGCAGTCATCATTTATGGCAGAATATTACCTTGGACAAGGCTCCGGGTTAGTTGTCACTCTACAGTACCCTCACTTCTGCTGCTGTTGCATTTTTGACAAATGTCAATTAAGCAACCAGAGTTAAATGGAAACTTTTATTTTGAAGTAAGTAAAGTACACCTTATTCATTAAGTTTATCACTAACTTTGTTATTATAAAATTATTTGAGTTGTGAACATTATTGGAATTCAAGTACATCTCGTAGGCCTTTCTGCAGTGACCTGACAATCATGAATTTTATTTTTTAGTTGTTAAGTTTTTAACGTGTCTTTAACAAAGTGAATTCTTCGTCGTGGATTCATGGAAAGATGTCAACTTTATTTCATTTTCATTTTCATGTCAAAAGTCTGACAAAACGTCAACTTGTTTGATGATGAAAACGCACCCCCACTTAAGTGCTTATAAATTGCATCATTTTATCCACATTTGATTGTAGTAGTTATTTGACAGTTTTATTACTTTTTCCATATTTAATAGTGAACAGAATACAACAAACACTTTTACGTCAATTCCCCTGTAAACTGGATACCCATCTAACTTACGTGGGCCCAATTTGGCCCATGGGTTTAGGCTACTGTTTAGAGAAGATTCACTCCATCATGTAAACTTGTACGTACTAGTATATGTAACAGTACATGATTAATGAAGGACAACAGTAACATTATTGTAACATTTGGTGACAGGCACATTTTCCTGCCCTACATAGATGGACAAGTTGAAATATTGGCAGACAAATAGATTTTGTGGTACACTTGTCTTTTCTTTTTTTCTTTTATTTCTATCACTGATAACGCTATCATTGGAACTTGTCTCTTCTTTTCAAAACCTATTATAGTCTGCAACACTAACTTCATCCACCCATCTGCTGTATGGTTTTGATTGATAAAACATCGGTGGTATTTTGTAACTACCCGCGCGCCACCATTTTTGTTGAACGTTCCGGAAGCTAAAAAACCGGTCCAAACACAAGAGTGAAGTAACGCATTTTTTACCACGTTTCTCACACTTTAGTTTTTGACACAACCACTAGAGCTGTGCGGTACGTATATGTTAGGTTAAATATTTAAATTTGGGGGAGATTTACCTCGGTATTGGTACAGTATTCGGTTTAGACAATACCAATACGCATATCAAGCGGTATTTTCGGTATACTCACTTTTAAATGCATGCCTGAGCATGCTCAACTACCATGGGATCCTGCTATCTTCCGTGGTTTTCCAGGATCCTGCATACTTTGTTGATAACAATAGAATTGTTTTAAAATACACTAACAAATTTCTGATACAAACACTATTAACCTCATAATAAAGTACAAGATAAAATAGATGAATTTTTAACTGTGTTCTAAGTTAGTATATATTATTATACACACATGTAAAATTTAGTACAAGAATTCTGTGGAATTAATCTTGTTCTATGTCACTGACAGTTGCATCCAGAGATGTTCATTTTAATGCATTTTGATACAAACCCACCCCTCCCAAATTAAAAGTTAAATAAAAAAAATTCATCTAAAATTATGATTTGATTAAATTCTTTTAAAATTATGATTATGATAACTATCCATATGTGTAACAACAAACCAAGTTTAACTGTATTCATACAAACTGGAGTATCATGTTTATTGTACAATATTTCAATAAGCTTTAAAGAAACAAACAAAATATTAAACCAATCAAATCGGATTCTGGAAGTTTTGCCTATATATGCTTTTCCAGACCAACCTGTCCTCCCCTTCCTCATATCCCCTTATCCCCCCACACACACCTGCTATGAAGAGAAGACTGATATGATACAACACGGCTCATGGAAATGGTGGTTCCAAATACCAAGTATGCATAATAACAAGAAGGAAACAATGCTACAGAGAAAAAAACAAATACCTAAGATTTCAAAGAGAAATGAGTTGAAAGGTGAATACCACCAAATCAAATCCCATAGACGACAATAGTAACATATGTAACTAAAACTCCTACCTGCAGCATATCAATCGACATATACGCCATGGATATAAATACTACCACCCTTAAAGTCAATCAAAACACTGGGGGTTAACTGCTCATTTCAGCGGTAACGGTAGCATCCATGACTACCCTGTTCCGCACAAAATTTGAATACTTTTTTTTACAGGTACCCCAAAAATGTTTCAAGCACAAGGCTACGTGACACAGCAGTACTAGATGAAATAAAATTGCATACATTTTTTGCCCAGATGAAACTAATTTTTTTACAACACGTTCACATTCATCACCAGTAACAGGACTTGTGGTATTAACTGCTCTATCAAACGTTATTTGCTTTAGTACTATCTGAAGAAACATATTATTATTACATACTATCAAAACATACTTTCATCTGCTGATGTCCCAAGCTGTGTGCAGCCGTGTGTAGCCGTCATCTTCTGGGATCCTGCTATTTTTGGGGATCCTGCTATTTTCGGGGATTCTGCATCCTGTGTTGATAAGAATAGAATTGTTTGCAAATTACAACAAATGATACAAAAATTATTAACCTGATAATAAAATACTCAATAAACTTTGTCAGAATTCATCTAAGTTAGTATGTTATTATACACAAATGTAAAATTTAGTACAAGAATACTGTGGAATTAAATTTATTTTATTTCGCTGAGTCGCATCCAGAGAGTTTCATTTTAATGCATGTTGAAACAAACACACACCCTCCAAAATTTTTTTTTTTAAAAAAAATACATCTAAAATTGTGATATGCCTTATTATGAAAGAAGTTTGTTTTGTTTAATGACACCACTAGTGCACACTGATTTATTAACCATCAGCTATTGGATATCACACATTTGGTAATTTTGACATTTAGTCAGAGAAGTAACCCACTACATGTTTTCCATTAGTAGCATGGGATCTTTTATATGCACCATCCCAGACAGGATACCACATACCACAGCCTTTGATTTACCAGTCAGTGCATTGGCTGGGACGAGAATTAGCCCAATGGGCCCACCGACGGGGATCGATCCTAGATCAACATCGCATCAAGCGAGCTCTTTACCACTGGGCTACATCATGCCCTTATGCATTATGATGACAATCCATATGTGTAACTACAAACCAAGTTTAACCTTCTGACTACCGCAGGTGAGATATCTCGCCCGATGTCACGCCAGTCGACATACTGTACACTGTATACAGTGCATTCTCAATTCATATTTCTTGCCATTTTGCACATGACACTCACTGGAATCGATTTATTAACAGGAAACCAAGACAACTCAGCTTCCTGTGTCTATAAATTTAGATTTTTTAGTGTAAAATACTTTGAAATTTTGAGTTCAAAAAGTGGTTTTCAGCAAGTATTTTCGCTTGACAATGAAAATAACCTCGTGCTGTGGTGTCGTTAAACATTCATTCATTCATGAAAATAACCAAATATTGGGATTGAATCGTAGTTTCTTTTTCTTTTTATTTCTGGTCAGAAAACCACTGTTATTAGGAATAATGGACATAAATATTGGACAGCTGGCCACAAATGCCCGTAAGTAAATGCAATTTTTTTCCTAATTTTAATCAACATAACTGAAATATTAGCACCTCAAGAGAGTACTCAACCGACTGAGCTAAATCCTGCCCCATTGTAAATCACTGTATCAAGTTTCAGGACAATTCACTCAAAACTGTAGCAGATAAACTTCAGAGAAAAAGATGACAGATGGACAGATGTATACAAATTGGTACTAGAAAAATTCTGCTGACCAACGTTAGTGGAGCTAAAAATTTATAAAAATAACAAATTTTAAAATTTCATAATTTTGTGCTGATGACCGATAATATACCGCACCCTAACCCAATAAAAAATACAAAAAAATTCATCAGATTTAAACCATTAATTCATGACACTGATCCCAAATGAGACAAAATCCATGGATTTCCACACATCTGTGCAAAATTCTCATCTCTGAAATCTTCATTTATAAAACACTTTGTTTCATCATTGGTCACTGGAAGGAGCATACAGTGTTTACAGCAGTCTTTTTCAATGAGTTACTTCCCTTGAATGTTGTTGACTTGGAATTCTCCAGCTTTAGTTGAAATTAAAAGTGACATTTCAAGATTTCATGTTGGGCACAACAAGGATAAGCTAGTATTTGATGGGTCTCCTCTAGTAATTAGTCATATGTATTATTTGATGCATTTTTCTCATTCAAACCAATGCACCACAATTGGTCAAAGGTCATGGTATGTGCTTTCCTGTCTATGGGAAAGTGCATATAAGAGTTCTCTTGATGCTAATGGGAAAATGTAGGTTTCCTCTGATGAGTGTCAGAATTACCACATGTTTGACATTCAAGTCGATGATTAATTAATGTGCTCTAGTGGTGTTGTTAAACAAAACAAACTTTAAACCTTTCTTTTAGGAACTCTCTTAACCTATGAAAGACATAACTATTTCTAAATTGGCACCATAAAGGCCTATGTTATATAAGAGACATACTTCTACCAAATGGTGAAATTAATTTTAGGATCTAGAGTATAAATTTGCCATTAAATTTGAGCCCTAAATTTTTACTAACAATACATTCAGTCAGATCTGTCACCAATTGGTTATAAATAGTAACAAAAACGTAATTATGAAATTACAGAGAATTTCTTATCAAAATGTTTTGACCTAATCCCAAAAATAACAATCGATATTAAAACAAAGAAGTTTTCAATTTAAGCATGCACTGAACTAATACTTATTTGCAAATGTATGGATACTATAAAATGACAATATATGTATTTTCTGTTCGGATGATTCGATCTGTATCATTATAGAAAAAAAACCCATTGGTGCCAGTATACACAAGACGTGTACTGTGGCAAACCTTTACAGTGATTTGAAAAGAAAACTAACAAAACAATAAATATAAACATCCGTGCTTTTTTACTTGGTAATCCAAATGAAAATCTGCAATCGAATCACTAAAAAAATCAAGACTACTTCACATGCAGATACATGTAGTTTTACAATTATACTGAATTCGTAGTTGCCACAGGGTAACTGCATAAATGTTTGAAGAAAATATTCTGTATTTACTGTATTTACAACATATATTACTCATTATACTCAAGCCACGTGAATATATAAAGCAAATATAAAGTGACAATTATGTTTTCAAATAATAAACTCTTTTTAAAAAAAGGTTACAGAACTTTAATTTTCAGCTGTTTCAATTTAAAAGTTTTTGCTATTTATGACTTCATATAAATTCCTCCACACACAGAAATAACAAAGCTAAAATGGTGTTTATGATTATGTTTCAATGACCCATGCCAGAAGTCATGATATATCACCCACTCCCCTAATACAATGAGATGAATCCTGAGCTACAAAACATTCACATAATTCCACAGATCCATGGTAGATTCCCATGCATTCCTGTTACGGGTGAAATACCAAACATACCTCTATCTGCCGATGATGTCCTCGTTTCTCACTATATTGGCTGTCGTCCTTGAGATCCTTCATCATCTGCTGAAAAGATTGGATTCAAATAAATACATGTATATACAGTGGGTTCCACGTAATTGCATAGGCTCTGGGCAAACAAATTATTATTCAATTATCCGATCTAGTCGTTTACACAAAAGGCTGTAACTGGGTTCCGCAAATGATATTGCACGTCACTGCAATACTGTAAAATACCCTGGTCAGGTATGTATACTGTTTTCACCACTTCGTTCTCTTTAATACTAAACTGGTATTCATTGCACCGAAACAAAGTGGTGTAAACAGTTTTTCAGGTTGTAAAAATTGATAGCTCAATAAGTTTTAATGTATTTTTTTGAAAGGAGAGAGAAAAAAAAAAAAATCATTTATTTCTATTTAAACATGTTATTTTAGGGTGTTTTTTTTTTTAATTATGAGCAATATACTGTGACATATACACTTACGATTATAGCCCTTAATGAGCAATAACGATTTGTTTAAATCATTAAACAGAATCTGCCCATTTATCATTAAATAGCAGATAAGTAGATTTTTAGATGTACTTGTGTGGTGAACAAGTGATCAATTCTACTTTTGCTTCTATCGCTGATTAATAATATTTGGGTTTAGTTAAAACAAGATTTAAAAAAAAAAAAACGATATCAAGAAATATTCCACAATAGTTTTTTATTGATGATAATAGATGATGCTGATGATGCCATGAGCCAATTATTCCAGCCAGGTGATTGCCATGTGTGTGTGTTTGTATTATTACTTGACATGATCAGATGTTATTTTGAGTGAGGTTATTGTGCAAAGCTATAGTAAATGATGAGAGATTTAATTAAAAATAATTTGTAAGAAAGATTAATAGTTTTAACACTGAAAATATTTGTCAGTTTATACATGTCCTTTAATATAATAATAGATATTAATATTGTGAATAATAATCTGACAATTTGCATAGGTAGTCTAGGGGCATTTCATGTCAAATCAATCACTTTTGGACACACCATTTCAGATTTGGAGCCTTTGAAATTTGGTACACTTATAGTAGTCAATGAGAAAACATCTGAACCCAAATTTTGGTTCATTTAAAGGTCTTTCCAGAATCAACATTATGACACATAAATTGCCTCTATATTAATTAGTGAAGAGTCGATCAGTTCAAAAAAATAAATAAAAAATTACATGGCATTTATTTATTTACTTATTTTAAGAAATAGTCAATACAGTATGCAATACTCAATTTGTATATAATAATTGTCAATTATTTTTAATTTAACAATGATCTATGTTTAATGTCTGTGTTAAAATTATGCTGACAGAAAACATTTTGTTCAGTATCGCGTCGCGATTCGCTATGCAAGTTTCATAAATCGCTACACAATTTTAAAACATCAAACAGTAGTTGCTCATCAATTTCCAATTGATTAGAAATGTTGCAAATTAAGATTTTAAAAACAAAATGTTCCCTGGCTGAGGAAGGAGACAATTTGTTTAATATTTTATGTATCTGAAGTAATGTAACCTATAACAAAATACATTACAAACTATACATGAAAATATTTTCATTCATTCATTTATTGATCACTGCAATATGCTATACATGAACTGCATGAAAAACCCTTTTTTTCGGTCTCGATTCAATTTGAGACCGAAATATTTTTTATGTGTTTATGCTTTTATATTTTTTTGGTCCGAAGCGTCTGTCCATTTTTGTATTGGAAACAACTTTAATTTGTTTTGATGTTAATGCAAAGACCTCGATCGGTACACAATTACAATAGGTTTAATTAAGTCGGCCAGTAATCTTTAATAGCACTGTGATCATGAAGCAAGCGCATAATAACAAAATAATTACATCAATGGGATTAGCACCAAAAACCGCAATGAACAGTCTGTCACAACCGGCCCATCCACGGGGGACTCCGCGATGGCGACATTGGATGTTGGAGTTGCCAAGCGGAAGGCCGTGACCCCCCCCCCCCCCCCCCCGGGGGACCAACCAGCCAAGACGCGGCCTTCTGCTTCCGCCAGGGACCAGTGGCAGCTCTCTAAGGCGAAGATCAAGAGTCAGTACGCCAAGTATTTGATCGGTGACGTCTCGGATCCCTACAAACTGCCAGGCGGGATCCAAGAGGAAGAATTTAAGACCTTCCCGGATGGCAACGAGATCGCCATCCATCCTGGGGATCTACGTGGAATCGGGCAGGTACTGGTCATCACCTCGCGCCGGGAGGGATTGTACAGACAAGGGATCCTCTACAAAGAGATGGACAATCACACCGTCCACAGGATCATCAAGATCATCGCCGGCGCCCAGTACCTCCCATTTGCCCAATGCCTATGGGCCCACGACTTCAGGAAGTTGGTGCCCCATTTCAACAACAGCTACATCATCTCGTTCCCGTAGACGCCAACCTTAACTAGGACAGGTAACCTCCTTTTTGGGTTTAGTTGGACTCTAAACATTTTTCGATCGAGCTTCCAAATTCTTATGTTTATTTTTTTATAAATAGTCCAACGCATTTTACTTTGGCGCCCATTCAATTGCTCAAATCACCTTAAAACCTTTTCGGTCGAGCAGTCAAACTTATTTTTGGGTTTAAATTCTTAGTCCGGACATGATGATAGGTGCAGTTATTCTCCGTAGACATAGGTTTTTCTAGTTAGACCCGAAGGAATCGAAATTCAGCCAGTCAGAACACGGCCCATTTTCGGTGTCTACTAGTCGGTCCGCGCAGTCGCTGGACCCTACTAAATACTTGTATTCCAAATTCCGCCCACTTCAAACTCCACCCCCCCCCCCCCTTGTCCTAGACTTAGTCACTGGCGAAGTCAGAGATTAAGCCCATGACAGGCGTGCATGAAGCTTTCGTGGCATATATGTATGTTAAACCTTTAAAAACAAAACAAACAACCAGTCACGAGATTAAAGGTTTACTTATTAACGATGATACCATTTATTGGTGATAATGAAGGAAGGACGTATGCTTTAATTAAAACAAAGACCTAGAGTTCATCTTTAATCAAAGGGGATACTATTTTTGCAAATATGAATACGCTGCAGGTATGCCTATACTTGTCGACAAAAACAACAACTTTAAGTTTAACGTATGTATACTGTTTTGCTGGGAAAAGCAGATGCTTGCGATTTGTATTGAGATATCAATATGTCATTGCTTACATGGGTAAATACGAGTAAAAAACGAAAACAAGACGAGGTAGATACGGACGACGCGGAGGTTACGGACACAGGTTCTCCCCCAGCTAAGAAGAAAGTTAAAGTGCGATGTTTTCAGTCGGCGTGGTTGAAGCAATTTAAGTGGCTAATTTGTGATGATGGAGGTCTTATGCAGTGTACCACATGCACGTTGCATAAACTGAAGAACAGTTTTGTCAACCCTGGATCCAAAAACTACAGGATGTCAGGTTTAACAGACCATGTCAAATCAAGAGACCACTTGACTGCTGAAGGGTTACAAACAATCAAATCTCAAAAACCAATTGAGAGTATACACTGATACGAAATAGTTACCTGTTGGCATTTGAGGATTTACCGCTAGAAAAGTATGAATCAATGAATCGGAACTCACGACTTACTGGCAGCGTAATAACAACATCCATGTATCAAGACCGGCGGACTGCAACCGAGTTGATCACCATTGCATCGGATATCATCACGGAATCCATTATCGAAGGTAATTATAGTTTGTTATTTGATATTCTTCATCATGAAATATACTCAATATATATACTAACCAGTATATTAAAATATCCCACTTTTTGGCACCTTCCTACACCACTGTAATTTGATATTATTATTATTATTTTAAAATTAAACCATATGTATTTTCTCTTTTGTTAGATCTGAAATCTAGTAAAGCAATCAGAATAATGGTCAACGAAAGCACAGATTTGGGAACTGAAAAGCACCTTATAATATATGCAACGTACGTGAAGGAGGGATCGACGTGTGTGCAGTATGTTCAGCTGCTCAAGTTGACATCGTGTGATGCAGTTTCGTTAACTGCAAAGATCATCAGTTTTTTCCAAGGAAATGAAATTGACATGAAAAAAGTATTTGGGTTGGGATCAGATGGAGCAGCAGTGATGTTGGGGAAAGAGGGCGGCGTAGCGTCATTGTTAAAAGTGTATTCGCCATATCTCGTGGAAATGCATTGTTGCACACCGGTTGGCACTAGCTGTTGTTGATAGTGCAAAAGTGGTAAAAGAAATTAAATGGATGGAAAGCATTCTTTCCATGTTGTGTGGATTTTTTAGACGTTCACCAAAACGGTTGATGCAGTTGGCAATGTGGCAAGACTTTCTCGACGACCCCAAAATCAAGCCTCTACAAGTACATCAAGTCCGATGGCTCTCTATGACGAATGCCCTGACCAATGTTCGCCGTACTTTACCATCTCTCCTAAAAATGTTGGAAGAAGACAGAGATAATGACGTCACCGCTGAAGCGTTGTTCTGTAAACTATCATCCTACAAATTCGTTTATCTCCTTCACCTTTGTTGTGACATCTTCGACCAGATCGCACGGCTGAGTAAGTTTCTACAGCGACATGATTTGGTTTACCCTGAGATAAACCCCACAGTGACATCGGTAGTTGACACATTCCATATGTGGTACCTGCGCAATGATGCCATGGGAGGTCCACTGCTGAGGGAATTTGTATCAAACGTTGACTGTAGTGAGCCGGTTTTTGCCGGGATTAGTTTAACAACGTCCAAGCAAGATGCAGCCCTGTTGAAACTCCAGCAAAACATCGCCAACGTCATGACAACGAATGTTACATCAAGATTTCCTGACATGGAATTGCGCGATTCCATGAGCATACTTGACCCACAGAATTTGCCAAGTAACAACTTGAGTTGCTATGGAGTTTCCGAGCTCAGTATGCTTTCGAAACACTTTGATGGAGCTGTGAACACCACTGAGTTGGTGAGTGAATGGGAGGGGTATAAAGTATACACGAAAAGAAACCATCGCCAGGCAACACCAACAGATCTGTTAATGGATGCGGCTCTTGTTAACCTGTTTCCAAATATTGCGATGTTGATCAACATAAGCTGTGTACTGCCAGTGTCGAATGTGAGCGTGGTTTCAGCCACCAAAACCTGATTAAAACCAGGCTGCGTACAGCAATGACATTGGAAACGCTGGATTGTTTGATGCGCATTTCCATCGAGGGAAACAACATAGAGCAGTTTGATCCAGCACCAGTCCTGTCCCGATGGAAATGTCGTCGCAGTCGACAGTTGTATGGGGAATTGTCGGATCGCGTCGCCAACAGGCCTTTGTAAAATAGTACTTCCGTACATGAACGCTGAGAGACTTTACATGACATTTACATAAAGAGTACAGTGCTAAATGTATTTATTGTTGACTGTTAAATGTGTTTTTCATTATTATATAAGTAAATTGCTATTTTGATAATTGAAAATGTCTTGGTGTTTTTTGTCATGTTTATTATGAATGGGATGGGTATATAATATGTTATGGGAAGCAAAATGGTTTACACCGGTTGTCATACACAGTAGCTCAAGTTCAAGGTGAATCAATCAGCGTCGACGTTATTAATCGTTCAGTTGGCAACTTCTATCAATAGTATCATTGAATTAGGTGTCAAGTTGGTTGTTCAACGACACTTATCAGGACGCGTCAATAAAACAATATAGTAAGGAACCATAGCATAATATGAAATGAATTAATATCTTCCTTATTAGAAACATCATTTAATGTACAGATAAGTAGGTGTTTTAATGTACGTTGAGGGATTGGGTGTACGTGCAGTCGGATATTATACGAGCAGTAAAGTCCCGTAAAACGATAATAAACTATAAATTCATCAAGTAGGCCTATAAAATAGTTTTAATTTTTTTTTAACCGGGGGGGGGGGGGGGGGGGGGGGGACGGGGTTAGGCTACTAATTATGTCATAGGTGGGACCGAGTGGCAATTTTTATTTTCCCCACCCCTGTGTTATACCTACCCAATGCATCATTATATACAACCTGCTTTGGGTGGAAGCCGGTACCGGGATGTGAACCTAGTTTCTACTCATCTAAGTAACATGTACACGATTAGGCAAAACAAAAAAAGAAGTTTGTTGCAGGTAACATGGACCAAAAAAAGTAGGGTAGGTACATGTAGGTAGAATTTTTCTTAAATTTTTTTTAGTTCAAAGAAAGCTTACCCTACCTTAAATGTGTTTGCCAGAGAAAAACCCAGTCTCAAGATGAAAGACATGAAGGCAAACTGTCTGAAAAATCTTAGTTTACTCTTTGCAACCAGAGAGAAATAAAAACAATCTCACTGTCAATGTTAGTTTTAAGTTTCACATGCCATTTTCAAAAGACAGGAAAACAAAAAAAGTTCAAACTATTCCTTTCACCACAGTCAGTAGATGACTGCACAGAAACTTCACAGCTTTGTCCAGTTTTGTCAGAGGATGACTGCACAAATTTGTCCAAGTTGGTCAACAGATGTTTGCACAAAAAGTTCACAGATTTATCCAGTCAGTATATGACTGCACAAAAACTTCACAGATTTGTCCAACTTGTATTGGAAATAACAAAACAATACTAATTTTGTGTGCAATTTACAAATCAATCGGCTTAGAAATGAATAACTTGTAGTAAAGTTCGTAGTAATAAAAAAGGCGTTCCTAGCCCGAGTACTCTGACTGTAAGAGAGCTAGACAGACATTTGGACATAAATAAATTTTCCAAAATGTTTAATCTCGAACACTGTACAGCTAGGGCCAAACAAATGTTTGTATCTCATAAATGCAAGGACCATAACTGTGAATATGGGAAAATCGTCAATAAAGTTACAACTTGATTTCTAATAGTACATAATAAAGCTTTAAAAAAAAATTCAGCTCCATAGTAAGGAAACAAATTTTCATATTTCTTACTAATAATGTTTATCCCGCTATTTGTACACCGGGATCCCACCTAGAATGTGGGATCCTGGCAGGGATTTCATTTCCCTGTGGTGTCCTGGTTTGTTTTTCATTTGGGTGGTAAATTGCTATGAAAATAAAATTTGATCTGTAACAGTACATTATAAAGCTACATGTATGCACAAAATTTCTTCACATAATTCAAGGGTCATACAAACGGAAAAGTGGGTAAATGGTCATGAAAATCAAACTTGCTCCGCAACAGGACATTATAAAGGTATACAGAAAATTTCATCTCAAGACTGAGTTAAAAAACCCTCTGAAAACGAGGGACAGAGAAAAAGACAGACTGACACAAGGACAGAGACGAAACCTGTAGTCCCCTCCAGTTGGGCCAGTAGGAGACTAAAAAACCAAACCTAATCACAAAATAAAAATTAAAAAATATTTTGTGTAAAAGTTTATACACGTATTCTAAATTAATATATATCAAACAAAGAGTCCATGAGCCTGAACTGTCACCTTGGTGAACCCATCTATCAGACCTATGAAATGCACAATACCCTTCTTTTTTCTTCGTTTCTGTTTTTTGTTTGTGTGTCTGTCTTTGTGTGTGTGTGTGTGTGTGTGTGTGTGTGTGTGTGTGTGTGTGTGCGCGCGCGTCAGAATGATCAAATTCATGACTTTCCTTCTCCAATGGACAAGGAAGCTTCAGACCAAATTTAGATGGAAATGGTCTAGTAGATAGTAGTTATGAAGAAATTAGTTTAAATGTATATTCAATGATATTTGATTCACATATATTATTTAAAATCAGCAAGTATATATATATATATATATATATATATATATATATATATATATATATATATATATATATATATATATTATACGAGCTTGTGAGTCCTACTGACTTTACAAAACGAGTAACAGGCTTTTTTAATTACCCGAGTGTAATCATTTCTTTATTATACGAGCTTGTGAGTCATACTGACTTTACGAAACGAGTAACAGGCTTTTTTAATTACCCGAGTGTAATCATTTCTTTATTATACGAGCTTGTGAGTCATACTGACTTTACGAAACGAGTATCAGGCTTTTTTAATTACCCGAGTGTAATCATTTCTTTATTATACGAGCTTGTGAGTCCTACTGACTTTACGAAACGAGTATCAGGCTTTTTTAATTAACCGAGTGTAATCATTTTTTTATTATACGAGCTTGTGAGTCCTACTGATGTAATCATTTCTTTATTATACGAGCTTGTGAGTCCTACTGACTTTACAAAACGAGTATCAGGCTTTTTTAATTACCCGAGTGTAATCATTTCTTTATTATACGAGCTTGTGAGTCCTACTGACTTTACAAAACGAGTAACAGGCTTTTTTAATTACCCGAGTGTAATCATTTCTTTATTATACGAGCTTGTGAGTCCTACTGACTTTACAAAACGAGTATCAGGCTTTTTTAATTACCCGAGTGTAATCATTTCTTTATTATACGAGCTTGTGAGTCCTACTGACTTTACAAAACGAGTAACAGGCTTTTTTAATTACCCGAGTGTAATCATTTCTTTATTATACGAGCTTGTCAGTCCTACTGACTTTACAAAACGAGTAACAGGCTTTTTTAATTACCCGAGTGTAATCATTTCTTTATTATACGAGCTTGTGAGTCCTACTGACTTTACAAAACGAGTAACAGGCTTTTGTAATTACCCGAGTGTAATCATTTCTTTATTATACGAGCTTGTGAGTCCTACTGACTTTACAAAACGAGTATCAGGCTTTCTTAATTACCCGAGTGTAATCATTTCTTTATTATACGAGCTTGTGAGTCCTACTGATGTAATCATTTCTTTATTATACGAGCTTGTGAGTCCTACTGACTTTACAAAACGAGTATCAGGCTTTTTTAATTACCCAAGTGTAATCATTTCTTTATTATACGAGCTTGTGAGTCCTACTGACTTTACAAAACGAGTAACAGGCTTTTTTAATTACCCGAGTGTAATCATTTCTTTATTATACGAGCTTGTGAGTCCTACTGACTTTACAAAACGAGTAACAGGCTTTTGTAATTACCCGAGTGTAATCATTTCTTTATTATACGAGCTTGTGAGTCCTACTGACTTTACAAAACGAGTAACAGGCTTTTTTAATTACCCGAGTGTAATCATTTCTTTATTATACGAGCTTGTGAGTCCTACTGACTTTACAAAACGAGTATCAGGCTTTCTTAATTACCCGAGTGTAATCATTTCTTTATTATACGAGCTTTTGAGTCATACTGACTTTACAAAACGAGTAACAGGCTTTCTTAATTACCCGAGTGTAATCATTTCTTTATTATACGAGCTTGTGAGTCATACTGACTTTACACAACGAGTATCGGGCTTTTTTAATTACCCGAGTGTAATCATTTCTTTATTATACGAGCTTGTGAGTCCTACTGACTTTACAAAACGAGTAACGGGCTTTTTTAATTACCCGAGTGTAATCATTTCTTTATTATACGAGCTTGTGAGTCCTACTGACTTTACGAAACGAGCATCAGGCTTTTTTAATTACCCGAGTGTAATCATTTCTTTATTATACGAGCTTGTGAGTCCTACTGACTTTACGAAACGAGCATCAGGCTTTTTTAATTACCCGAGTGTAATCATTTCTTTATTATACGAGCTTGTGAGTCCTACTGACTTTACGAAACGAGCATCAGGCTTTTTTAATTACCCGAGTGTAATCATTTCTTTATTATACGAGCTTGTGAGTCCTACTGACTTTACGAAACGAGCATCAGGCTTTTTTAATTACCGGAGTGTAATCATTTCTTTATTATACGAGCTTGTGAGTCCTACTGACTTTACGAAACGAGCATCAGGCTTTTTTAATTACCGGAGTGTAATCATTTCTTTATTATACGAGCTTGTGAGTCCTACTGACTTTACGAAACGAGCATCAGGCTTTTTTAATTACCCGAGTGTAATCATTTCTTTATTATACGAGCTTGTGAGTCCTACTGACTTTACGAAACGAGCATCAGGCTTTTTTAATTACCCGAGTGTAATCATTTCTTTATTATACGAGCTTGTGAGTCCTACTGACTTTACGAAACGAGCATCAGGCTTTTTTAATTACCCGAGTGTAATCATTTCTTTATTATACGAGCTTGTGAGTCCTACTGACTTTACGAAACGAGCATCAGGCTTTTTTAATTACCCGAGTGTAATCATTTCTTTATTATACGAGCTTGTGAGTCCTACTGACTTTACGAAACGCATCAGGCATCAGGTAATCATTTCTTTTTTAATCCTACCGAAACGAGTGTAATCATTTCTTTATCAGTGGTAAAGTGTTCACCTGATGTGCCGTCGGTCTGGGATCGATCCCCATCAGTGGACTCATTGGGATATTTCTCGTTCCAGCCAGTGCACCACGACTGGTATATCAAAGGCTGTGGTATGTGCTGTCCCATCTGTGGGAAAGTGCATATAAAAGATCCCTTTCTGCATTAGGAAAAATGTAGCAGGTTTCCTCTGATGACTACGTGTCAGAATTACCAATAGCCAAATATTAATTAATCAATGTGCTCCAGTAGTGTCGTTAAACAAAAAAACTCTCTTTTTTAAAATTTCTTTAATATCCTATTT
The DNA here is from genome assembly GCF_016097555.1 of Gigantopelta aegis. Taxonomy (NCBI): domain Eukaryota; kingdom Metazoa; phylum Mollusca; class Gastropoda; order Neomphalida; family Peltospiridae; genus Gigantopelta; species Gigantopelta aegis. The sequence continues at coordinate 176,372 of NC_054712.1, read as the reverse complement.
CTTTATTATTGGTATTTCTTTTATGAATAACAAGGGCTGTTTTGAGTGACAGTGAGGGTAATACATGAATCCTGACACAAGTTTTGTAAAATCAGTACAACTCACACGCAGGTGTAATAATTTCTTTATTTTCCACATTATTATTATTATTATTATTATTATTTATGAATAACAAGGGCCATCTCAAAATGTTTGCCACATGCAACTAGAAGGAAAGAAATGTTTTATTTAACGACGCACTCAACTAGAAGGAGACAATGAAATGTTATATTTCACATACACAGTCTGAGCTAGGACTAAGGAAGCAATGTCATGTTATGACTGCATATGTACTTTTTCCTGTCCATTTTCCATGAATTTGTGAAATGTAAATCAATGAATTATAGAAATAACGGGTCTACCATGTCCATGTTTTCATCATATCTGTAAACTGTGTGATCCACGTACGTGAATTTGGAATTGTTTTTGAAAGTAGTGAATTCCACAAGAAATGAAGTCACACACAAGAAAACATCATCATCAATATGGGCAAGAAGACTACACTGACTGACATTCTTAACATGTGCTTTTAAAATTAATTTTTCTCATTGTGTCTTCACTGATGGGTGTAGTACTGGTACACGCACGGGTATGTAAATGATCAACATGGAAACAGATTTGCAGTTTCACGCTATACTTACACGGAAAATGTACATTCAAAATGTAGGATTCAAAGTGAAAGACAGTTCACGTTTCACCCACTGAATACAACAAAGAAAATGTAAACGTCCATTGTAATCTGTTGATGTCCTACCCTGTATGAAAAATTCATGTGACAACAAAGTGTCAATAAAATTTGCTGAATAAATTTGTAGCTGGCTAAATTAGTATACCACTCACATCTGTACAATTTATTATAAAATTCATTTTCTATCTTCAGTTTTAAGAAGGTGAAATCAAAACTTACCTCAACTGTTGATGTCCCCTGTCATGTGTAGATATCGGCCATCATCCTTTAAGATCTGATGATAAGAATAAAATTGTTTGTAAAAAAAAAAAAAAATACATTTCTGATATAAAAACCATCAATGTGATGAAAAGTACTAAATAAAATGTATGTGACCTTATGGCTGTGTTCAGAATGAATATATCACAGATACATACGTACAATTTAGCACTCAATTAATTTTCAGTCTTCAATAGATTTTTGAAATTAGATAGGTAAAACATACCTTAACTGGTGATGGCCTACGCTATGTGTAGATATCGATAATCATCCTACAGGCTCCTGCATCCTGAGTTTATATGGGTCATCATCCTAAGGCCTCCTACGTCCTGTGTTGGTCTTGGTCGTCGTCCTATGGGCTGCTGCATCTTGTTGATATCGGCCATCACAAACACATACACACATACACTGACAGACAGACACAGATACACACACAGACGGACAGTCGGACACGGTTATACACAGACACGGACATACACACGGACAAACACAGACAGACACGGATACACACACACGGACGGAGAGACGGACGGAGAGACGGACGGATATACACACTGACACCGGAGACAGACGGACACGGGAGAGACGACACACACACAGACACAAATACACACGGACAGACACACAGAGACGGACACACACACTGAGACGGACGGATGGGAGACGGACGGACGACAGACAGACACACACGGAGAGACGGACGGACACGGACGGACACACGCACACACAGACACGGACTGAGCACGGACAAACACAGACAGACGGACACACACACGGACGGACGGATATACACACTGACACCGGAGACAGACGGACACACGGACACACACACACACGGATGGAGAGACGGACGGACACACACGGACGGAGACTGATACACACGGACAGACAGATGCACACAGAGACGGACACGCACACACGGCAGTCTGTGTGACTGAGACGGACAGACGGATGGAGACGGACGGACACACACATACACTGACAGACAGACACAGATACACACACAGACGGACGGTCGGACACGGACGGACAGACACGGTTATACACAGACACGGACATACGCACGGACAAACACAGACAGACACGGATACACACACACGGACGGAGAGACGGACGGATATACACACTGACACCGGAGACAGACGGACACACGGACACACACACAGACGGACACAGATACACACAAACACACACGGATGGAGAGACGGACGGACACACACGGACGGAGACTGATACACACGGACAGACGCACACAGAGACGGACACGCACACACGGCAGTCTGTGTGACTGAGACGGACAGACGGATGGAGACGGATGGACACACACACACACGGACAGACACGGATTGAGACGGAAGAACGGACGGACACACAGACACGGATACACACATGGATACACACAAAAACATACAACTGTGGCATCCCCCGCATCTGGATCGAATGATATGCTACTCCCCTGTGCAACATCTACTCTGTATTGACGGTTGTCCATCTGTTGACAAATTCCGCCAAAACGGGGATGTGTTTGGCAATTAACACAACACCCCAACAACTCCAGGAGATGTAAGGTATGGTGACCTAGAGAATAGAACTTTGTACCGCCATATTTGTTGAGATGTCTTCTCTGAAGAAAATCCGACAAAATCGGATTAAACTCTGAAACTGATGCAAGCACAGTGTGCTGCTTACAGTCCCACCAGGTTGATATGGAGAGAATTGGTCCACACTCCTGGCAGATGTTGGTATGAGCACCATATCCCTCCGGAGAAGCATCGGTGACCAAAACAAACTCTGGAGGAAGGGCGTACAAGGGAACTACCCTCATCAGTCACTTGCCCAACAGGCATTCCTGGATTGGGTGACAAACCACCAAACTAGTCACCTAATTTCCATAAAGAGTAAGACTGACCAAGGTCCCACATGCCCCAAAAGAGCATGGAGATACTGAGCTGAGACCCACTGCACCCTCAACAATTGTGAACATGACCTACTGCCGGCCGAACAGTAGCATCCACGAGGATGACAGAACCAAGTTTGATTTCTTCCAAAATGGGTAGAAAGCCTAATTGAAGAAGCAGTGTCATCATTGAAGAAAAGGCTCTGATACTCTTGTCTGGACGAAGCTGAGGACAAACCAGTTTTCCAAATAAGTCTGCATCCGAATCCCTAGTTGATGACACTGTCCTACTAATGCCTTCATCAATCGAATGAAAGCACGAGGGGTCCTGGCCAAACCGAACAGCAGGATACATGGGGTGTTCAGATCAACCTCGAAAATGGAACCATTTTCAAGAAACTCTAAAATTATCAGCTCCACCAAATGACACCTGTCTCCAGAGGGCAGTACAGGCATCACTGGAGCAGAAGAAAGAGGAGGGATCAATGAGAAAGTTATCCTGTAACCTTCTCAGACAACCGACAGAACCCGGGTTTTAGAAAGGTGGCTGCATCGGAGGTACCAAAAGCCAGCCACCCACAGGAACATCCAGTAATGGAGCCTCCTGTTTGCATCTGCCGATTATCCAGACACCCCTATCCCGACTGCTTTCACGGTTTGGATCCACATCCCCTACCTGCTGCATGAGAAGCAGCATACAATCCCGGGCGCCCTACCACAGAGACAAACACACGCAGACACACAGAGACACACACACACACACACACACACACAGACACACACACACACACACACACACACACACACACACACACACACACACACACACACACACACACACACACTGACACACACACACACACACACACACACACACACTGACACACACACACACTGACACACACACACACACACACACACACACACACACACACACACACACACACAGACACACACTGACACACACTGACACACACACACACACACGCACAAACACACACTGACACACACACAGACACGCACAAACACACACTGACACACACAGACAGACACAAACACACGGCCATCCTCTTCATCTTCTATCTTCTTCTGAAAGGAATAAAATTGTAAAATATTTGACGTGAAAACAACGTAGTCATTAAAATTGGGAAAACCATTCACCTGAAACCAAAGCACTGAATAAAATGTCTGTCAGTCTATATAATTCAGAAAATGTGTGATATGAAATGAATGAATGTTTATGGATACCACTGGATACAAAGGAAAATTGGCTGCTAGGCATCAAACAAGAATATCAATTATATATATATTTTTTTAATGTCACCACTTAGCACACTGATTTATCACGCTGGTCATACGGATAAAGCAATAGTGGTTGGATAAATAATGCTTTGGTCTTAAGAGATTGCATTCTACTGAAGAGGTGTAAGAGTAAACAGGGTTTTACATGACACAGGAATCCTGCGTATATATATTTGACGCAATATTTGCCTAAAATACTCTTAAAATAAAATCCGTGTGCGCCATGGTTGATGCAAAATATTTCCGATGTCAACTGACTTTAGATAAAAAAAAAAAAAATTAATACGTAAAAACCTAACGACTACTAAGTTTAAAACGAAAATAGCCGAGCGATTTAACTGGTTCCCATCCGCATCAATATGTTTAATGTAAACTGAAATGTAAAAACCAGTGTGACTGATGTATAGAGTGCCAGTCCCTTTGCGACATGTTGAATGCGTAGTTTGTTTATGGATACCAGCCGCAAGGTTTTAGTTTGGTCTATATATCTAGTTTTTTGTTTTGTTTTTATTATTGTTCTCTATTGTTTTTAATACTTGTTTGCCTTTACCATACTTTAACGCTCAATAGCCGATGTATTTTTTGTGCTGGAGTGTCATTAAACATCTATTCTATTCTATTGTTTTTAATACATGTAGATGGTTGAGCATATTATCTCGTAATAAGAGTTAGTCATAATTACTGCACAAATGAACCTATGCTAAAAAGCAGGTTAACATGCAGCATGCATGTTATTAATAATGAATATTATTAAACCACTGATTACTTATATTTCTTTTCTTTTCCTTTCAGTCTATTCAATCTTTTTCAGAAATATTTACTTTAATTGATTGATTGATGTAATTATTGAAAATTGCAGTCGTCATTATTGTACAATTTAATGTTTGTAATTAGGAGAGGACCTCATAAGTTGAATAACTTGTGCCCAATCCTTTTGTATGTGTGTGTATATGCAATAAAAAATGTTTTCAATCAAATGCTGCATTGGCTGACTAAAAGCCAAAGGGTGCATAAAAAAAAGAGAGAAAAAAGTGCTAAATTATTTACAAGAAGAAAAACAATGGATATATATATAATATATGCATGTAATATAAACAAGACAGTTATTCAGTTAATTATGTAATTTAAGAAATATATCATAGATGACTCCCATTTGTGAATGGATGGTTCGCGCAATCAACATCCGATTTGTTGTTGTTCATTTGTGAGATTTTTCTTCACAGTTCGTGAACATTTTCAGTAACAATAAAGTTCAGACAAGTAAGTGTCTCAATACAAAACGTTACAAACCCTTAAAACCAATAATTTTGCTAAGTCTTACGATATCTGGAGAGGGGATACAACCAGGACAGAACAGTTGGAACATGTCCAGGAGAGGTGAAAAGAACGCACCCCAAGTCTGTGTGCACTCTGTGAAATTTGTCGTGACGTAGGCATTGTTGTGCTTCGAGCGACATCTACCGGTGACATCAGAATACTAACTTTCAAAATTATTTCAAGCAATTGGGACATGGGGATTCCCATGGTATTTATCAATATAAAACCTGCTTTTTCACTCCATTTGATAAAATCGCGATCTAAGTGTGTTACAGGTTTGTAGATTAACCAAATTATAATTTATTTTCGCTGGATGGAACTAGGGTGTGCGGCTTTAATGCATGACTCCCAAAATAAAACCCCGTGACTCATGACGGCTCCCATTTTCCCGATGCTGATTTAAAGCAATTCTCACATATTTGTTAAAATAAGAATGAGAGTATTATCACAGAATATTTCTTGCTGTCCTTCTATAATATCAACATAAATATTTTTGTATTTGAAATGAGAGAAGCCATTATATGCATATAACCACATATTTATTCTTACTATTGGCTGCATTTTCGTTCATAATTATTGTAATATAGCAGGCAGTTGCAAACAACTAAGGATACAATAAAAAAAAAGAAGAAGTAAAGTTTGTTTTATTTAATGATGTCACTAGAGCACACTGATTTTTTATCATTGGCTATTGGACGTCAAACATTTGGTCATTCTGACACTGTTTTGTTTTAGAGGAAACCAGCTGTTGTCACATAGGCTACTCTTTTACGATAGGCAGCAAGGGATCTTTTATTTGCGCTTCCCACAGGCAGGATAGCACAAACCATGGCCTTTGTTGAACCAGTTATGGATCACTGGTTGGTGCAAGTGGTTTATACCTACCCATTGAGCCTTGTAGAGCACTCACTCAGGATTTGGAGTCAGTATCTGGATTAAAAATAACCACTGCGCCACCGAGGCCGGTAAGGATACAATTAGTGCAAACATATTTTTATAGATAAAGATTAGTTACAGTTATGTAGATTGTATTACACAACATAAATCAATGTTTTTCTAAGTGAAGGTGATGTTTTTTCAAGTAAAGCATTTAGCGGTTAAAAAATTTAAAGAGTAAATAATTGTGCTGTTTATAGTAAAATATTTGCGCTTATTACACATGATTTTTATTTATTTGTTTGCAACAATTATGGTAATTTTTGGATTTTAGCGATGGATTTTGGTGTCCATATATTTTGGGATACATTTTAAAGGCACACACCGCAGGTGTAAAACAATTATGGTAAGTTATAAGTAGGCCTACTTGTTACCTACTAATTATGCATTTCTATTCGCCACACAAACCACTTAAAACTATAGATGAATTTCTAAATTAAGACATTTACTGATTTGGCACCACAAAACTTTGTCAAAAAAGTATTTGGGTCAATAGAACATCTTTTTCCGGGATCGTCTAAAAGGTAACTTAAATATCAAAGGTCAAACATGAACTGTAAACATTTTACATCAAATAATCTGTAAGCAACTGTCCAAAATTTACTTTCTGTATTACGAATACCACATACAATTGACAACATCCAGAAACAAAACATAAGTATTGCTATCCAAGGGTAATTATTGTTAGCAACGTTACCAACTGTTTCCAAAAACTAAAGAATTGTGTCTTTTTGTCCTACTTCTACTAAACTGGAATACATGACTGACAGTTTGTTTATTCAAAATTGTTTTAATAAAATTGTTTTTCAAAATCAGTCTGAATCGTTCGTGCACTCTCTGGTAGCAGTATACAGTTACTGTAGCTCCCTTGTGCACATGCAAAGAGTTCGCTTTTTGGCTTTGCACAGATTCATGTTTGAAAGCTAATTATTTGGAATAAGAAGTAAATTCTTAAGCTAGTCATAACCAAGGAGTTACTTTTTAAAATGACAATTGATTTGTTACCAGCAGTGCAAACGGTTTAGCTGTAATGTGGCTTGGATTTCCTTGTGACAAAAGTGGGCAGTGATAATTTTTGGTAACTTTCAACCAAGATGATTTTGTGAAAAAATGGAATAGCTAAACCTTTATTCAAATGAGGGTTTTTGTAATGTTTGCTGAACAAAGTTTCCATAAATATATGTGTGATATCTGCCAACTCCCGCTTGGGTGTGGTTTGTGTGGGTGTGAATATTATCAAAACTGGACCCAAAATCATGCAGTTTGGACACATAATGAAAGTAACACAAACACTTAACTAAAAATATTTAAAATAAGTCCTCTTTATAATTATGACCCTTGGGCTGAGATGCATAAATCTCAGCTGAAGATTCACAAATAACTGGTTTTCTACCTCAATCGTTGGCAAAAAAATTTCCTTTCTTTTTTAAATCACGATACACAATTTTAAAACTGCAGTTTCACAAACACTTAAAAGGAGGGTCTGTAATGTTGCATATAGCGCGCACCGCATATAGCACAACTATGAGCGTTATGCGTATGCATATAGCAAGATATAGCTGCATGCGGTGAAAAGGTATAGTCATACCACATAAAGAGTTGAAAGAAGATTCTTGATTAAACCGTTCATACATGTAAGTTATTCATCAGAGAGCACTTAACTTCTCAAGGTCACTGTGACCTTGACCTTTGACCTAGCGACATCAAAATTGACAGGGGTCGTTTACTGGTAAACCTTTATATCAAGTTCTAGAATCAATGAATAAATGAATGAATGATGTTTAACAACACCCCAACACAAAAAATACATCGGCTATTGGCAAAACATGAAGTGATGATCAACATCAATATAAAAATTTAATAGTCAAATAAAAATACAGTGTAAAGAACTGTGCACAAATACAAATATCATAGATAGATCAAATTAAAATTTACAATAAAAGTCAGTATCATGTAGAAACTGTAATATAAGTTCTGGATGGAATTGAAATGATTCCATCACATTTCTCTGACAAAAAATATCTTTTCTAATTTCTTTCAGATGCCCTCACTCCACCAAAATGTGGCGCACCGTTAGAGTACACTGACAATGCACACACTCAGGAGGAGAATCTTTCTTCAAGATAAATGAATGGGTCAAGTATGTATGACCAATGCGAGCATGACACAAGACTATTTCATCCTTTCTGCACTGTCTATAGGAGGATTGCCACTCTCCCAAGACTGGCTTGATAGCAATGAAGCTTGTTTACAACCACACCGTCCCAATCATTTTGCCAAGCCGAAAAGATAAATTGGTTGATACTATATTTAATATCAGTATAAGGCACACCAACTCTGGCATGAGGCAAATCCAAAGCAGACTTGGCAGCTGAATCTGCCTTTTCATTACCCCTGATGCCAACATGTCTGGGCACCCAACAAAATACAATGTCTTTATTGGCAATGAATAAAAATACACTTTCGTATCACCATCCCAATTAAGGGATGATCCAGCTTCATATTGCATAATGCTTGGAGACACGAAAGTGAATCTGTAAAAATAATCAATTTCGATGCACTAGAAACTTTTATTTCTTCCAAGGCTTTAATGACTGCCCAAACTTCAGCACTAAAGATTGATGCCAAGTCAGGCAGTCTCATGGAAAGTATTGTCTGATAGAAAAATTGTGGCACAAGCCACAGAATTTCCATCCCGTGATTCGTCTGTATACACAGGAATGTAATCACGGTACTTGTCTTGAATTTCCATGAAAAACTGTTTATAAACAACAGCATCTGTACGATCTTTCTTCAGACACAATTTTAGGTGATGTAATACACCAAGGTGGTAAACACCAAGGTGGTAAAACAAAATATGAAGGATGTTAAAGTGTCAGTTAAATCAATGTTGGAAAGCGACAAAAATTGCTGAATGCAAAGACAAAATGTACGAATAACATTTGGCCTTGCATCAAACAACTTCATATATACTGACACACAATGAAAACGCAAAACAGATATTTTTCAATATTTTGTTGTGATTAATGAAAAATATATTTATTGGACTTGAAATGACAATTTATGAGAGGAAGCCATTGATTGGTATTTTTGTCTGAGTTTTAATCCTGGTTTTGTTCTCGTTGCACATACAATAGCAGAAACACACAAAATGGTGTGAAATCCGTTCACTACATGCTCAATCATGCTGCATGCAATGCACGTGAAATGCCAGTATGTGGACACATAAAAGTCGCGCAATGGTGTCATATTCCTCGTCACATTAAGAATGCCACGACTCAGAGAAGAACAAAGGGAGTGAGCGTTGGGCATGGTTCAAGGGGGGACTTCGCAAATCCAAGTTGCTAGGACCTTCAGAGTCCATCCATCAACTATTGGATAACTTCCTGAACGTCATCAACAGACTGGGAGTTTGGTCTTCTTCACAACTGGAACTGAAGAGCCAAAATCAAAACTAGACTTTCTTTAAAAATAATAACCATGTGCTCACCGTATAGTCCATCTGCGTCAAAAGAAAAACGATGAATTGATGTTTAACTTCACAATGAATAAAGTTAAAATTCTTATAAAACCATGTCATTAAGTTTTAAACCCATACCAACTCAAATAACAAAACAAATTGTAAAAGAAATCCAGTATAAATAAAAATATTATTTTACAAAATACCATTAAATTATACATATTAAATCTCATTTTTAATATTTTTAATGCTAGAACACCCAAGGTATGCTGCTTGACTTGCGTTGTCTCTGAAGTAAAAGATAATGCAGTACAAAGAGACTAAAGGTCTGGACTGGACTGGACTGAACTGGACTGAACTGATTGTTTAACGTGCACATTCAGAACAAGCTGTTGTAGCGCACACCTGTCCTGGGCACAGGTACCGGCCTCAGCCGATTTCTCTGCCCATGACAAGAAAGGTGGAGGGGGTAGGAGGGGGGACCGCCTGCACTGGCAGGAGCAAGGGAGTACAAGCCGCCTGACCTTGGTAACAGGCGGGAGGTGGGGGGTGGTTATGGTGCTATGGAATTTGGAGTCCCGTAGCATTTAAGCTAAAGAGAAATGGTGCGCATTTTTTATGAAGGAAATTAGGCACAATTTGGAACGGTCGATCTAACAAGACTTGTATGGGAGCTACGCATAGGTTTGGATATTAGTAGGCCGAGAGTAGCTCAGTAATTAGACCTAACTGGAGCTGGTATGTCTTTCTTTTTAACTAGTACCATACTTGCGAGACCCTAAAATTGATGGTCGCCCAACAGACTACCTTTGTAAATTTCTTAGTCGCCCTTAGCCAGGAAAGGTCACCACAGGCCACCGGGGGAATGCTAATTTTCAACCCTGTAGTAATGGCAGTGGCACCAGTAACAGCAGAAGTAGTAGTAGCAGGAGGAGGAGAAGGAGCACCAGCAGGAGCAGCAGCAGCAGTCAATAATTACAAAAAGGTATCGAATGTCCAACCATTCTATTTCTTTTAGTCATATATCCTGTTTCGTATATTCATTCATCGGTTTGCTTTCTTTCAATATCATCACCAACATTAAACAGAATTTAAGCAATATATGTACATGTGTATATACATGTATATATATATATTCTGTCCAAAAAAACCGCATAGGTGATAGGGAAAGAAGAAATGTGATTTACAAAGTATTGGGGTTGTTGTACAATGTTGCTGAATGACCATGTTTGTTAATGTTCCTGGAATGGGACAGCATGCCCAAATGCATCCTAAAACAAATTTAACGCACATTGTGCGACAATTGCAGGACATCGTTGTGGATGAATACAGTTAAAATTCATATAAAAACATGTTACTGTTTTAAACCCATACCAACTCAAATAACATTTTCAAAAAAAAGAAATCTAATATAAATAAAAATGTTTCTTTACATATTACCATTAAATTATACAGATTAAATCTCATTTTTAATACAGGGGTGAAGACAAAAGGCTAGAACAGCCAAGGTATGCAGCTTGACTTGCACTGTTCTTGAAGTAAACGTTAATGCAGTAGTACCAAGAGACTAAACATTGAACTGCACGTACTATATAGTAAATTAGTCAGGGAGTGGCAGTCCTCTTTGTGGCGATGCAAGAGAGATGGAATAAACTTTATGACGATGCAAGAGAGATGGAATAAACTTTATGACGATGCAAGAGGGGTGAAATTTCCAGTAAAGGATTTCCTCAGAAGTGGCTGTCGTCATATAAATGAGGCACTAGATAGAGATCCATGGAATCATCCAATATTTTGCCAAATGCCTATTCGACTGCATTATGCAGATATACTACCCTGTTAATGAATTACGATTTTGTCATTCAGATTACCTTGGATGTTCCATGAATTGCCTTAAAACATATTAGAAAAGATTTAACTTATGCAGTTTGATTGTAATTTGTAAAAAAATATATATTATAATTTACACTGAACTTCCCACCCCCCAACTCCGCCCCATAAAAAACGAAGAATTATTTGAGATGGTATGGGTTTAAAATGTAATAAATTATTGTTTTTATATGAATTTTAACTTCATTCATTATGAAATTACATGCCAATTCATCCGTTCCGACGCAAACGCACAATAGTCTAAAAATTTATATTTTCTGTCTCAGTAAACAAATTTAGCTTTATGTGGGATCAAAGCACATGTCTGCCGCATATAGTTAACGTGCACTTTATGCGGCGCACGCTGCAGCATATAGCTCATCATGTGCTTTATGCGTGGAAAATCACTGCATAACCCTCATAGTTGTGCTATATGCGGCGCGCGCTATATGCAGCTTTACAAGGGTCAACTCAAATATGAGCTTGATATGTTGCAAAGATGCATACCTGGACGACCAACACATGTTGACACTGTAACAAATGAAAAATGCGTAATTTTAGAGTTAATAAAAAAACGTGATTATTCCTGCTAACTGGGACCAGCCATTTTGTTTCGTTTTTGTGACGTCCTGTGGTATAGCTTGGGGTGAAGTGACGTCAGCTCTATGCACAAACAAACATTGTGTAAACAAATGCTCTAATTTATGACAAGGCGCTTCACTTTCATCAACCTGACTTGTAAAACAATGACTTGTAAATGACTTGATAGTATAATAAAATATTTAACTAAATATACATCAATAGAACGAAATGAGTTATAATACTTTTCTCTTTTAAAAAATCCTAAGAGAAAATGCATATTATTAGGCCTTTTGGTAGGGTAAGTTTGAGCAAAAATGACCACTCACGATACCCAAGTGATAATTTACAATTTGAGGAGTGGATGGATATTACAGAACGTTGCGATGCATCCACAAAAATCAGGTATGTTTTGTTTCTTCAGTTTGAAGACTTAATTCCTGACATGACACGTTAGGTATTACGTAACCACCAGCTCGCCAGAGGGCGTATTCACTGGGATGGTACAAAATGGCTGCGCCCGTTATATATAATAGCCGTCACATTTAACTGTTTTATTAATTAACTATATGATTATACTTGTTGATATTAAGCAATAATGTGCATTATATATCATTGACTATGCATACCAGGCCAAATGCCTTAATTGTCCCCTCCTTTAATGTCTTTCCTTCGGCTTGGTATTTAAAAGTTCCATTTGTTTCATCTAGGCCATGTCTGTATTTGAATTCACCCTAGGGGTGTTCTGTAAAAGCATGTTCGACGATTTCATTTAAAGACCGACATTGGGCTTTATAGGTAGTACTAAACCAAATAACTTCCGGCTGGGTCAAAGTTTGAGGTGCACCGAACGTTTGACAGAGAAGTGAACACCACAAGTCCTGTGATTGGTTATAAATGTGAGTGTGTTGGTTGTAAAAAATAATAGTTTCATCTGGGTAAAAAAAAAAATGCAATTTTATTTCATCTAGTACCAATGTGTCAAGTAGCCTTGTGCTTGAAACATGTATGGGGTACCTGTAAAAAAAAAGTACTTGAATTTTGTGCGGAACTAGGGTAGTCATAGACGCTACCCGTTATCTCAAAAACGAGCAGCTTGACCCCCAATTTTTTCTGATTCACTTTAAGTGTGAGGGGTGGTAGTATTTATATCCGTGGCGTTTATGTCGGTTGATACGCTGCAGGTAGGAGTTTTAGCCACATATGTTACTATTGTCGTCTATGGGATTTGATTTGGTAGTATACACCCTATAGTAATAACAACGGAATGACCTTACTTCATCCATAATGGGACAATTATATCTAGCTCAGTCAGTAGAGCGCTTGCCTGAGATGCCTGCGTCATAGGATCAAACCACCTCTGTGGACCCATTCTCTGTTTTCCCTGTCTCATCCAGTGCCCCACAACTGGTATATCAAAGGCCATGGTATGTGCAGACCTGTTTGTGGGAATGTGTATAAAAAAGGGCCATTTGCTGTTTCTGTAAAATGTAGCTGGTTAGCCGCCAAAAGGCTAAACTGAATATATTGGAGTTTCATGCAATAAATAATTATTTGACACCCATAGGTGATTCATTTTGATTTATTTCAGTTATTTGGGTGTTACTAACTATATTTTAATTCTAATTCTAATGGCTTCTCAGTCAACCAATACTGTAAGCAGAGTTCCACAAATTGGCCAAAAGTTTCTTCATTAAGTGCTCAGAGCAATACAGTTTTCAATTTGATACCTCGTGTTGCTGAATCATACCCATGGGGCTATTGTATCCCTATCTCCTAAAATAAACACTTTTATGCCTTTTTGTCAAATGACCATATCTCTTGAAGTAAGTGTCATAAGAAGTTAATCTTTGTTTCTATAAATATGTTTTTGACCCCAAAGAATTGATTGGTACCATTATTGTGATTTTTTGGAGTTGACGTAATTAGCATAATTTCAAGATGCTGTCCAAAATGGCCGGAGAATACTGAATTATACATAACTTTGCATACAGAAGAACAGAAAGGGAGTCAAATAAACTCTCTCCACCCTTCCTCCTCCATACCATATCCCAGATAATAATTTTTAAAAACCCATCCAATAAAAAATCCATGTTAATAGAGAATGATGTTCAGTCATTAAAAACACTAAGTCTATATACATGTTGTTTAATATCGTACAAATGTACCTTTCATGAATTATCATTATTTATCATTGATAACTGTCCTAAATACTATAAGTTGTAGAAGCATCACGAGGGGTATATGGCTTTTTATGTACCCTCTGTGTGTTCTTTTACCCCGAGCCGAAGGCGAGGGGGTAAAAGAGCACACAGAGGGTACATAAAAAGCCATATACCCCGAGAGATGCTTCTACAACGAATTTATCTTGCCGACATGTTAAACCATATAGCCAAATAATCAAAATAACGCCAGAAAATAATTGTTAACAATTTATTAACGGAGCCGTACCACGCGGACGCGAACGAAACCACTTGCCAGTGACGAAAAATAGTTCCGTCGATAAACGAGTTTTTAACTTCAAATGTTTGTAATACGAAATTGTCTGAAACAGATATTAATAACAAAAATAAAAAACACTTTTTTTTTATTAGAAATGTATGTAGTAAAAAAATAAAAATATTTAAAAAAAACAAAAACAACAACAACTATTGCTAATCGCGCATTAATACAATAACACCACGACCGTAATTAGGTGGCCGAGTTCAACATTGCAGCTTTTAAAAGTATTGAAATAGTGTATTTTATAGTAAAAATAAAATTAATTATGTATACTTGGTTGATTATCAATGTTATTTATAATCTAATTATTGCTTTAGCATTAACTGGGGCGGCTGGAAACTGTTGGAAATTACAGACGGGGTATAAGAGAATTTGGCTCCGCCCACAGGGGGATAAGGGTTTGTCCAACGGCAAACAACCAATGGGATTAAAGAATTTTACATGAAGGCGAGATAATATAAGTTGTAGAAGCATTACGAGGGGTATATGGCTTTTTATGTACCCTCTGTGTGTTCTTTTACCCCGAGCCGAAGTCGAGGGGGTAAAAGAACACACAGAGGGTACATAAAAAGCCATATACCCCGAGAGATGCTTCTACAAAGAATTTATAACGAATTTATCTTGCCGACATGTTAAACCATATAGCCAAATAATCAAAATAACGCCAGACAATAATTGTTAACAATTTATTAACGGAGCCGTACCACGCGGACGCGAACGAAACCACTTGCCAGTGACGAAAAATAGTTCCATCGATAAACGAGTTTTTAACTTCAAATGTTTGTAATACGCAATTGTCTGAAACAGATATTAATAAATTTGTTTTAAAAAACTCTTCTTTTTTTTTATCAGAAATGTATGTAGTAAAAAAAAAATATTAAAAAAACACAAAAAAAACAACAACTGTTGCTAATCGCGCATTAATACAATAACACCACGACCGTAATTAGGTGGTCGAGTTCAACATTGCAACTTTTAAAAGTATTGAAATAGTGTATTTTATAGTAAAAATAAAATTAATTATGTATACTTGATTGATTATCAATGTTATTTATAATCTAATTATTGCTTTAGCATTAACTGGGG
This sequence comes from Gigantopelta aegis, assembly GCF_016097555.1. Classification (NCBI taxonomy): domain Eukaryota; kingdom Metazoa; phylum Mollusca; class Gastropoda; order Neomphalida; family Peltospiridae; genus Gigantopelta; species Gigantopelta aegis. The sequence continues at coordinate 160,439 of NC_054712.1, read as the reverse complement.
CGGCTGGAAACTTGAAAATTACAGAGAATTTGGCCCCGCCCACAGAGGGATATATAGAATACTATACGAGTTTTCGCTAGATATAATTTTTACGAAGCGAGTGAACTTCCCAAACGTATCTGACCTCACTTTCGTTCGGTCGGATACGTTTGAGAAGTTCACAAGTTTCGTAAAAATGATATCTAGCGAAAACGAGTGTGGTATTTTATTTATTACCCTCCATTAAATCACGCAAATTATGAAAAATAAATAAATCAATCAATCAATTTTGTAGCCTATTTCAAGACCGGATGTTGATTTGCATAACTAGCCGGTGCACGACTACGTACCTGCCGCATTGAGAAATAGTTCGTTGTACTTCCACTACTTCTCAGTGACGTTTTCAGGGGAGTGGTGTAGACGTACTTCCCCATAAATTTCCATCGGGTTTCATTTTTTAATTTAAAGAAAGCTGTAAGGTACATGCATCAATATATGTTTATTTTCATATTGGGTGAAAAATGGGTAAAACTAATGCATAATTCCATATTTTAACAAAACGCCCCCAAGAAACAAATGTTCCCGTTACCCCACTGGTTATGCTAATAATGATGAATTCACAAATCACAACTGACAATAACAATTTGTTGACCAAAAATCCAACCAATAAGAGAATAACAAGTGTTTTTGCAGTTAAAAACGTGTAGCTTGCAAAAGCAGCCGAGTTCACGGGAAAACTAAAGTTATAACTTTAAGGTCGACGACAGTCACTTTTCGCGCCCTTGTTTTGGCTTTCTTTGTACACAATAAATAGGCCTATAGCATATCTTACCGTAATTTCACTTGAAATCCATATTTCGTAAAAGGTACAATTTTTCAATCACAAAATTTTCTTCAAACACATTCAGGTGCTTCAGTAATGTTCGAAAAAAAATAAAAATCAAGAGGAATTTTGCATTGGATTTTTTCCAGCATTCTTAAAACGAAACGTCATGTACCCAGTTTGTGGTTATTGTAAGGAGGTGCAAAGTGACGTCATTGGAATTCTGACGTCATTCAAATGCTTTATTATTACAATGCATCGCCACATTAAAATAAAAACTGGTCTACTAACCTTGACCCCCCGTTAAATTTCTACAACAAGCAAACAACGCTGTTTACAGGTCGGTATATTTTACTTTTTCATAATTCTACAAAAAATATTATTTTAAGTTTAAAAAAATAAAAAACTACCTTTCGAGTTGCCAAATAAACAAAATCGGTAGCAGACGATACATGTTTACGATATTTTATTTGTGCATTTTATTTTTCAAGGCGTATATAGCTTTGTTTATAGAAATAATACATATATACAATATTCAATTTTATTTATTTTATATATTTTATTATTATTTTTAATTTAAATGTCTCGCGACATCCGATGAATGAATGAAATATATAGTAAAACTTGTGGAATGTTGACAACGTAATTTTTCATGAATGAAAAAAAAGTCCCGGTAGACTTGCTTCATTGTCAACCAATGAAAAAACGTACATCCGGTACGACCCTCGTGGTGCGTACCGTATTTGTACGACGCCGCTATACGTTCACCAGGTGGGTGATAAAAGGGATTTGTCCAACGGCAAACAACCAATGAGATTAAAGAATTTTACATGAAGGCGAGATAATCACTTTTCGCACCTTTGTTTTGGCTTCGTACACAATAAATATAGCATATCTTAACGTGATTTCACTTGAAATCCATATTTCGTAAAAGGTACAATTTTGTTAATCAAGATTTTCTTCAAACACATTCAGGTGCATTAGTAATGTTCAAACAAAAAAAATTCAATAGCAATTTTGCATTGGAATTTTTCCAGCATTCTTAAAAGGGAAACGTCATGTACCCAGTGTATGGTTATTGTAAGGAGATTCAAAGTGATGTCATTGGAATACTGACGTCATTCAAACTCAAAATTAGCTATAGTATTACAATGCTTCGCCACATTAAAATAAAAACTGGTCTACTAACCTTGACCCCTGTTAAATTTCTATAACAAGAGGACAACACTGTTTACAGGTTGGTATTTTGTTATTTTTTCATAATTCTGGGCAAAATATTTATTTTAAGTTTCAAAAGATGAAAGAAATAAAAAGTACCTTTTGTCAAATATATCATTTCAAAAAATTACTGCTGGATATGTTTTATTTACCGTGTAGCAGCCAAAACAAGGGTGCGAAAAGTGACCGACCTTAGGTTCTAAAGCATATCAATATAAATAAACACAAAGTTATCCAAATAGCTACCTTTTTATTAGTATTTCTACGCTTCAAATCAGCCACTATGTGGGAGACTTTACCGTATGTGTGTCAAAAACTGTAACATGCATCATACTTAAACATTGTGGTAAAATATCCAACCGATACCCACTTCCCCCCCCCCCCCCCCCCCCCCCTCCACCCCCTATTGTAAGAGATAGATTTATGGTTGGTTAGTTAGTTTTAGGGTTAGGTTCCCTTTATACATGGGGTGGGACGTAGCCCAGTGGTAAAGCGTTCGCTTGATGCGCGGTCAGTCTGGGAACGATCCCCGTTGGTGGGCCCATTGGGCTACACTGGTGGCACCTAAGTCTGCGCACCTACGCACCCTCATTTCCGACTTGCACCAAGCACCAGCCAATGAAACGACAGCGTTGCGAGATCTGGTTGGGACGTCACGGGCTAGCTTTCAATCGACGAACAGCTGAGAATGGATGTTGATGAGTTTGTCAACATTGACAACGAAGCAGAGACATTTGCTAATATTAGCGACGAGCAGATTCTTGAAAGTGTTAAACAGATTCACGACGAAACAACTGATGACCAGGAAGAAGAGTCCGACGCTGAACCGGAGCCCATATATGTCATATTCTTGACATTCAGCAATTTAGAAAAAAAAAAAAAGTTTGGTAGTAAACCCACTATACCGCCAACTCGATATAACGGCAAAATTATTTTGGAACATTGGTTGGCGTTAAATCGAGGTTATACTATATATATATATATATATATATATATATATATATATATATATATATATATATTAAGCCAGCAGTAATCTTTATTTTTCAATATATTTATAACTGTTTGATCTCTATCAGTGACTTTTCTGTCAGATTAGTGTAATGTTATATGATGATTATGATGCACCTTTAATTCCACCTTCTGTGGTGTCCTATGTGTAAGCATCGTTCAGAGCCTGTGTGTCTGTCCTTGAATAAACTAAATGTGGAGATTCATCATTGTCGATTATTATATATGTTAATAAGTTTAATGATGCCCAGTAGTTCTGAAAATCACCAAGTCCCCCAACTGGCCGTTCGCACCATCACCGAGATACACCGAGTCACGGCGAGTGCTGAACACATGATACATCAATCTGTTTGCATTACGGCCAGTTCTGGGCTGAAAAAGTTGAGTCCGCCCAAGCTACCGATTATCCAACGCACAAATCCGTGGAAAGAGACGTTTTCAAACTCGCTATTTTCGACACAGACTTTCTCTTCTTTGGAACATAGGTACTTGATGTCAGTATTACAATTTTTGGTCGGGTTTGATTTGAGCGTGGTGTCGAACTCTGATTCAGGTTTACTAGAACACTGAGAAGTATGGCGAACACTAAAATCCGAATTGGGTGTCGTGATTGTGTTGAAAACTATCTTCAGTAGTTTTATATGAGAAACATTATTATTTGTATAATATATATATATACACATGTATTTTTTTCATTGACATAATAATCATGGGAAACGAAATTTCGGTTCCGTGGTTTTGCCGACACGCTACCGGTAATGATCATTACCGTGAAATCTGATGGCCTGGGGTAGTACATACCACAACCTTTGATATACCGGTACCAGTTGTTGTGCACTGGATGGAACAAGAAAAAGACCAATGGGCCCACCAACGGGGATTGATCGAGTGCTTTACCACTGGGCCACCCACATTAGCTTTGAGCTTGTATCCAGTATTGAAGACACACCATCATCATCAAAACTATATGTAGGATCAACTTTCAAGTTATTGGCCAAAAATTAATGCTCACTAATATCATTTCATTTCGGTTTAATGTTTGTGCTTGTATCCAATTATGGTTCAAGCAGGCACCTCAGCTATCTGTTACTGTGAGAGTATTAGACCTTCTCATCACATTGGATAGGAGCTGGGACCAGGATGTCGACCCAGTACCTACCAATAGCTTAACCACTATATCATCATAAAGTTTGTTTTATTTAATGACGCCACTAGAGCACATTGATTTTTTATCTTATCATCGGCTATTGGATGTCAAACATATGGTCATTCTGACACTGTTTTTTAGAGGAAACCTGCTGTCGCCACATATGCTACTCTTTTACGACAGGCAGCAAGGGATCTTTTATTTGCGCTACCCACAGGCAGGATAGCACAAACCATGGCCTTTGTTGAACCAGTTATGGATCGCTGATCGGTGCAAGTGGTTTACACCTACCCATTGAGCGTTGCAGAGCACTCACTCAGGGTTTGGAGTCGGTATCTGGATTAAAACTCCCATGCCTTGACTGGGATCCGAACCCAGTACCTACCAGCCTGTTGTAGCAAAGAAGAAAGTTACGTGTAAAAGTTGGAGGAGCACCTGAAATGTTTTTTTTAGAACATTATATAGCTCAGTCAGTAGAGTAGATGATGGCGTCGTAGGATTATTAGCGACCAGGCGACTGCTAATTTTCAACCCTGTTATTATAAAATGTAGACACTATTAATGGAGCAGAGTTTTGCAGATATGTTACACAGGGGTCAAAATGTGTTCCGAAACATGGCACATCCATAACGGGTTTTCATTAACAAATGTAATTACTTCAGAATGATCTTCAGTATTAATTATTATACAGACTGGTACATTAGGTATCATACAGTCATAATCTATCATCAAAATAAACTTCAAAAAAAATATTTTAAATAGTACTTGATTTTTGGTGCAAAATGTCATGTCCATAATGCTGGAATGACCAAATATACATACATGCTTTTTTGTCCATTAGTCACATTTATTTTGTTTCTAAGATGATAAATGATAAATTTTAATGTTGTTGAAAATGATCTACACAGGGCTGGACGTAGCCCAGTGGCAAGACACACTTAAGCAGGCCTGTAGCTAGCATTTCGAGTGGGAGGGTTCGACTAGGTATTTGCCAGGGCCTTTTGGATATGAAGTTGCTTGAGGGTTCGAAGCACCCAAACTTTGTATGGGGTTCCAGGGGCATGCCTCCCCGGGAAAATTAAAAATATCTGAAAGACTAAAATGCGTTTTCCTGGCATCTGGAACTTAAAAATTTATATTTTAAAACAACGATTTTCAACTATTTTGCTGATTGTATTAATGTTATTTAAATAAATTAAAATCCAAGATAATGAAATTCTAGCACACAGCAGGAGTTAAAGGTATTTACCCGGGTATTGACACGAGGTACATGTTAAATATTTTCAGCAATTGTTTATTATAACTTTAGTAACAAAAAATTTACATGTACCTTAGAACTATGATCAGTTCCTTTAATGATGCACATATTTATGAAAAACAAAACACATTACGTTCATAAAAATTGTATCATCACCGCCAACAGATGCAGCCCCCGTTAAAAAGAGTACAGGTGTAGTCCTCAAACGTTTCCAGCAAAAGGTTTTGCATAAGGTTTTGCATCCCATTTAATTTTTGTCACTGATGCGTTATATCATCAAAATGGCATCTACATGTTGGCCATAAAACATTTTGAAATACGTGGAAATTACCTTCAAGAAAGCAACATTTTCTAATTGGCCTTAATCCATTTGCAAATTGAAGAGCACCAAAACCAAGCCTGGTTGGGCTGCTTGTGCTCCATTGCACATGCCAGCATGGGCGACCCCTCTCGAACCCAATCAAACGTTGTCCTGTCCTAGACGGTTTAAATAATATTGTCGTCGACCTTAATGCTTATTGCTCACCGAAACTGGTTTCCTTCTGACACGGTCAATCGAGAAGGTATAAATTCCCTCATGCTGTTTAGCACATTAAAACCTGGTTGGTCAGGCAAATTGTAACGTAGAGAAAAATTACTGAAAATTTATCCTAAAATACATATCTTTCTTCACTGGTTTCTTTTCACATGATCACGAGAGATGGTAATGTTTTCACAATACTGTTTTGTGAGGTGACTATATTTGCACGTGCAGCGCTGACGGATGTTGGTCAAAAAACGTGGACCGGAACGGGACGAATGTTAGGGTACGAAAGAAGGATATTTTTTATTTAACGACACACTCAAAAACATTCTGTTTACGGTTATATAGCGTCGAACATATGGTTAAGTACCACACGGATATTGAGAAAGGAAACCCGCTGTCGCCACTTCATGGGCAACTCATTTCGATTAGCAGCATGGGATATTTTACATGCACCATCCCACAGACATAGTAGTATCGTACCGTCTAGCCCGAGTACTCTGACTGTAAGAGTACTCGGGCTACGTACCGTCATACAATTTCGATCGACATATGTTTTCAATACTTTGTTTGTAACTGCATGTATCACGAGATTATGCGATATATTACGTCACTATCAGCCCAATCTAATTAAAATTAGCTCCACTATTACATGTGGATCTAAAGGGCTCATGTCCACCAATCAAAACCTTACTTGCAGAATCCTGCCAGTGATTTAAAAATAATTTGAAAACATTCCGAATTATCCTGAGGGTATACGACATGTTTCGTGTAAATTACGAATGCCTTAAAACATGTTTTAGAATTTTGTATGCTCCCTAATAACGTTATAAAAGGCGAAGTGTGATTGGTCAATATTTAAATTATTATTTACAGACGAAATGTTACCTGGACATTGGGGACTACGCAGTGTTGTTAGTTTTAAATCACTGGCAGGATTCTGCAAGTAAGTTTTTGATTGGTGGACATGAGCTCCAACTGGCTGTCTTTACATCCACATGTAATAGTGGAGCTAATTTTAATTTGATTGCTATCAGCCTGAACATAAACAACGAAGTGTCTCTTTCCTCACAATATTAAAAATGCTTCAAGTCAAGCTGCCAACTTCATGTTTTAATTATAATACCATAAATAGTGTGCATGTTATCAGTTTTTCGTAATGCAATATTTTGGTACTAATGAAATTCTTCACATAGCGAAATCCAGATATCACAAATCCCTGCAAAGTTATCGTCTGCAACACTGACATCTGACCTGCCAAAGTTAGACGATATACCACGTGATCATTACACTGAACAATAAAATTTATGGAAGGCTGGTTGGGTTACCTCTTATATCATTCACAGCAACGGTTTTTTCGGTAATTTCTGGTGGGGGCATGTTAACATGTGCATTTACATTTACTACAAATAAAGGTGGTTTGGTGGAATTATATTTTTTGAAAATATATAGGTCTGTACCTCTGTCAGAGTACTTAAGGTTACAATCTGAATTTTGGTGCCGTTGATACGTATAACAAGAGGATTAGACATTAGCCTATGACGAAAACATAATGTAAATATGTTTTCAGTAAACACTGTCTATTGGATTGAAGATTATTCAATATGTTTTACAAGTTACAAACATTTCATGATTTTATTTTCAAATCAAGATTTTGATGTAAATTATTGCACGGAGTATAGACTCTTCACTGCCATAACAAGGACAAAAATAGACAGCCAATGAAACTATCGAAGACATATGACATTTGTGAAAATATAGCGGAAACACCTGTACGACTTAGCAGCTAGTTTTTTTGGAGGAAAACTTGGCGTTCATGGGAAATGATCACTGTTTTTTTTATAATAAACTAATGTGACTTGAGAAAGGTAAAGTAGTATTGTATGTACGAAGTATTGTTTTTATTATATTTTATTTTTTTGCTTATCGTATCGAAAACATATGACGTCAGGATACATGCCACGGCCTTTGTTACACCAGTTGTGGAGCACTGGCTGGAACGAGAAATAGCTCAAACCGACCGCGCATCAGTCGAGCGCTTTACCATTGGGTACGTCCCGACCCTACTTCGGCTAGAGATGGATGTAGGCCTACCCTATAGACAGGAGGTCAATTCCAGAATGGGCCTTAAAATAAGGTTTCGATACACCTATTTCTTTAAAAGCAAACAACTGGTGTAATTTCATAGCTTAGTTCATCAAGGTAAACCTCGAGCGATCAACTAAGAACTTTTGACGTCTTCTTCAAAATAAATATGGTTGTCATGCTGAAAAATTACCGTAGAGGTGAAAATTGGGTCGAAATCGGGTCTTGAAAGTGGGGTCAAATTGGGTAAAATGTGTACACTGTTTTGTTTATTTTTTTATTATTTTATTTTTTTATGGTTATTTTAAAGGGACATTCCTGAGTTTTCTGCATTGTAAGATGTTTCTAACTAATAAAATAGTTCTACGATTAAACTTACATATAGGCTATCGGTGTCTGTATATTCAATGTGTTTCTGGTCATCTCAATATTTGTAAGAAGCCCAAACTGGATTTTGTCTTCAAATAATTTCGTACGTATAAAAAAATAGTTTTTAGGAAATAAAATGAAATTTAACCTAGTACAAATATTAGAACGGTCAGAAACACGTTTAATATACAGCCACTAATATTTTATGCAGAAAAATATATTTGATATGTAATTACAATCGTTAAAAAGTCTCGGTTAGTCAATAACATCTTAAAAATTGCAGCAAACTCAGGAATGTCCCTTTAAATGAAAAAATATTGCTGTAACTTTCACCTAAAATGGTTATATGGGTAGACAGGTGTATATTAAGTTAAAAGTTAGTTTGTTTTCTTTAAGAACACCACTAGGGCACACGAATTATTAAGATTCATCGGTGGGACTTTCCTTTGACACTGTCACATAAAAAGAACATTATAAATACTTATCATAAATAGAGTTAGGGTTAGTGACAGTGCCAAAGGAAAGTCCTTCCGATTCATCCGCTGTTAGATGTCAGACATTTGGTAATTGTCACTCAGGGTTAGGGTTAGGGTTAGTGACAGTGCCAAAGGAAAGTCCTTCCGATTCATCCGCTGTTAGATGTCAGACATTTGGTAATTGTCACTCAGGGTTAGGGTTAGGGTTAGTGACAGTGCCAAAGGAAAGTCCTTCCGATTCATCCGCTGTTAGATGTCAGACATTTGGTAATTGTCACTCAGTCATAGGAAACCCACCAGGGCCTACAAGTATTAGCAGCAGGGGGTCTTTTATATGCAACATCCTACAGACAGGACAGCAACTACCACGACCTTTGATATACAAGTCGTCGGACACTGGTTGGGACGGGGGAAAATTCCATTCAAAGTGGGTCCACTAAGGTGGTTCGACCCTACGACGCAACCACCTCAGGCGAGAGCTCTGCCAACAGAGCAAGGTTCCGTCCCTGGTATATTTTAAAGGTCATACAAACTTGAAAATATCACAGTTTTATGGAATATTAAATAACATTACGCACAGAATAAAGGAATGAACAGAAACTTGGTGTCAAATGCCTACGTTTATTGTGTAGTTTTGATCATCTCAACTGCCTTGTTGTGTCAGTGTTATGGAATGCTGTTACTCATTTCTAATTTGAAAGGAAAAAATGTTCAGTGTTTTCCTTAGAACTAGCCCAAGCTGAAAAACAAAGGAAAAGCAAGATGGGATAGCTCGCCATCGATATTTAACACACACACACACACACACACACACACACACACACACACACACACATCATTAGTACATATCACAAACACATAAAATAAAAATGAAAAATAAACTAAATAAAATTAAATATAACGGACAGTGTTTCACTATGAAGACTCAACAATATTAAAATTGTAACAAACCAATCAACCTCCATGTAATCCTTTTTAGCTCAGTTAATAGTGGGTCTGAGGTTCGAATCTGCTCGATGTCGTTATACAATTTTTATTGTATTATTTTTTTCTTTTTAAGAGTAATTTGTCTGGGTGTATGTACACACACACACACACACACACACACACACACACACACACACACACACTAATACATATATTTATTTATTTATTTATTTATGTTAGAGCATTGTCACTTGCCCTTATTATAAAACAGTTATATATAAATAGTGAGAGCACACACTTGTAGCTATAAGAGTACCATGTACCACCAGCAGGCGCGTGTGCGGGGGTAAGGATGGGGAGGTGGTGCAGGGGTAAGGATGGGGAGGTGGTGCAGAAGCGTGGTCAGGTGTGTGTGTGTAGGGGGGGGGGGGGGCTAAATTGTGGCGAGCGATGTTACTCAGGGGTACGGGACATGCTTTTGAATATATTTTCCCAGAGAGCATGTGTATGTATGTGTGTGTGTGTGTGTGTGTGTATGTACATTTGTCACGGGGATTCTATAATACCCGTAACTGAATAAAACACGATTGTCCAAATATCTCTCCTAACTGTATATCTATTAGATCTCTCTGTAACGGTCAGTTCAAAACCGCTTTGGCTCGTCTAGGTATGATCAGAGATACGATCTTATATAAAGTATATGTAATATAGCACGTTTTTAGTTCACTAGAAAACACAACAAAAACACAATACACTTTGGAATCTGTATTAACCTACGCTGACAAATGTACAGCCGCAGTAGTTAATTAATAACAACAATAATAACAACCCAGAACTGATCACTTAATTAGTTAATCTCTAGGTGTCTAGTTTACACAATATGCGAATCACTTCACCGTGACACAACACCCACAGGTGTAATAATTGAGAAACGCTGCCAGGAGAACTTAATTAATAAAGGAATTACCACTCTATTCCTAACTGGTTAATTTTTAATTAACCCTTAACTACTCATTCAGTAACCTTGTAACACAGAATTAATACTGGTACCTATCACAATAAAGACAATAACCTACAGTTTACCTAGGTCTTTTAGGATGACTGGCTAAGCTTTATATTACCAAATACTCGTATAATGTTAGAACAAAAAGTCTACGATTTACTTCGTCAGATGACCGAAGACACTGTCTAAAGAATATTGGTATAATACAGTATTAAAATATTTAAAGTCACATCAATCACATCAAGGTTATACAACAGAGCAGAAATAAAATATTTACCAAAGTCCAAACGGACTACGTTCCCTGGGAGCCGTCCTTTTTGCTTCTCCCCATAACTCTAAAACACTAGCTATTTATTATAAATCGAAATATCGCCTGGGGGTAAATCGCGGCACCGAATCTTATCATCTGATATTCCACCTCTCCCAGAGTCGGTATATTTCTCTCTGATCGTCAGTATGGCTGTCGCCAACCGCGAGCAATCTCCTGGCCATAAACAGCACTACCGGAGATATTACGTAACTACTAGCCACATGGCCTCCACGCCTGCTCTGGGTGTGTATTAGGCGTACAGAGATGACCGTCGCGCAAAAGTATTACGTAACAAGTTGCCCATCTGGGCTTAAGTGCAATGAAACTGCACACGGCCTTCTAAAACAATTAATAACGCCACAGGCGAAAAGAAATTAAGAGCATGTACCATCACAATATTCGTCAGTTGAAGTATATGCAAAATTTGTCATGATGAATTTTACTTGTAGAAAGCAGGAAATTGCATTTTAGAATATAAAGTTTTAAAACATTTACGTGGAAAGATGTCCCGATCTCGAGACACCCTCCCCTGGAAATGACGTAAATGCGCCACCATAGACGTCAAATAAGACCATATATTATTCAATTTTCCTGGGGGAGCGTGTCCCGAACCTTCGTACAAAATTTCAACCAGTCAGCTGGGGCGGATCTAGGGGGTGGGGGGGGGAGGGGGGGTCCAAGGTGTCCGGACCCCACCCCACCCTGTATTTTTGTACAATAAATATAGTATTTTATATTAATAATTAGCCAATTAAGAAAGTTATCTTGTTCATTATTTATGAAACCAAACATGATATTATTTTTATTAAAAGTAATTATATTCCCAGTCTTAGTTAATATCCAGGCTTGTACCGAATCCCATAAGTTTTTGGTCTCATTACACTCTACAAATAAATGTAATATGGTTTCAGGATAATTTCTACATAAATTGCACACATTCGAATCGACGTAGCGAATCATATGTAAAAATGTAATTGGTAGCTAAAATTCTTTGAAATATCTAGGGGCAGTTTTTAACTCAGTTGGTTGAGCACTCGCCTGAGGTGGTTGTGTTGCTGGATCAAACCACCTCGGTGGATCAATTGAACTGATTTGTTTTTTCTCTCGTTCCAACCAGTGCACCACAACTGTTCAAAGGCCATGATATGTGCTTTCTTGTCTGTAGGAAAGGGCATAAAAAAGATTCCTTGCTGCTAATGAGAAAATGTAATAGGTTTCCTCTGATGACTACGAGTCAGAATTAACAAATGTTTGATATCCAATAGCCGATGATTAATTAATATGCTCTAGTGGTGTTGTTAAACTAAATAAACTTTAATTTTGTCTTGCATCACTATTTCTTTCCTTTAGTGGTGTCGATAAACAAAACGAACATTAACTTTATTATATCTAAGCCAGGAGATTGAAAAGCTACGAAGTGGCTAGCACCAGACAACAGTACTGGTTTAGGTTTAATAACCACATAGTCTCGCGGGGTTTACATCATCAGACAACAGTACTGGTTTAGGTTTAACAACCACATAGTCTCGCGGGGTTTACATCATCAGACAACAGTACTTGTTTAGGTTTAACAACCACATAGTCTCGCGGGGTTTACATCACCAGACAACAGTACTGGTTTAGGTTTAACAACCACATAGTCTCGCGGGGTTTACATCACCAGACAGCAGTACTGGTTTAGGTTTAACAACCACATAGTCTCGCGGGGTTTACAGCACCAGACAGCAGTACTGGTTTAGGTTTAACAACCACATAGTCTCGCGGGGTTTACAGCACCAGACAGCAGTACTGGTTTAGGTTTAACAACCACATAGTCTCGCGGGGTGTACAGCACCAGACAGCAGTACTGGTTTAGGTTTAACAACCACATAGTCTCGCGGGTTTTACAGCACCAGACAGCAGTACTGGTTTAGGTTTAACAACCACATAGTCTCGCGGGGTTTACATCACCAGACAGCAGTACTGGTTTAGGTTTAACAACCACATAGTCTCGCGGGGTTTACATCACCAGACAGCAGTACTGGTTTAGGTTTAACAACCACATAGTCTCGCGGGGTGTACAGCACCAGACAGCAGTACTGGTTTAGGTTTAACAACCACATAGTCTCGCAGGGTTTACATCACCAGACAACAGTACTAGTTTAGGGTTAATGAATGAATGAATGAATGTTTAACGACACCCCAGCACGAAAAATACATCGGCTATTGGGTGTCAAACGGTTTAGGTTTAACATAAACCACAGTCTCGTGGAGTTTACATCACCAGACAACAGTACTGGTTTAGGTTTAACAACCACATAGTCTCGCGGGTTTTACAGCACCAGACAGCAGTACTGGTTTAGGTTTAACAACCACATAGTCTCGCGGGGTTTACATCACCAGACAGCAGTACTGGTTTAGGTTTAACAACCACATAGTCTCGCGGGGTTTACATCACCAGACAGCAGTACTGGTTTAGGTTTAACAACCACATAGTCTCGCGGGGTTTACATCACCAGACAGCAGTACTGGTTTAGGTTTAACAACCACATAGTCTCGCGGGGTGTACAGCACCAGACAGCAGTACTGGTTTAGGTTTAACAACCACATAGTCTCGCGGGGTTTACATCACCAGACAGCAGTACTGGTTTAGGTTTAACAACCACATAGTCTCGCAGGGTTTACATCACCAGACAACAGTACTAGTTTAGGGTTAATGAATGAATGAATGAATGTTTAACGACACCCCAGCACGAAAAATACATCGGCTATTGGGTGTCAAACGGTTTAGGTTTAACATAAACCACAGTCTCGTGGAGTTTACATCACCAGACAACAGTACTGGTTTAGGTTTAACAACCACATAGTCTCGCGGGTTTTACAGCACCAGACAGCAGTACTGGTTTAGGTTTAACAACCACATAGTCTCGCGGGGTTTACATCACCAGACAGCAGTACTGGTTTAGGTTTAACAACCACATAGTCTCGCGGGGTTTACATCACCAGACAGCAGTACTGGTTTAGGTTTAACAACCACATAGTCTCGCGGGGTTTACATCACCAGACAGCAGTACTGGTTTAGGTTTAACAACCACATAGTCTCGCGGGGTGTACAGCACCAGACAGCAGTACTGGTTTAGGTTTAACAACCACATAGTCTCGCGGGGTTTACATCACCAGACAGCAGTACTGGTTTAGGTTTAACAACCACATAGTCTCGCAGGGTTTACATCACCAGACAACAGTACTAGTTTAGGGTTAATGAATGAATGAATGAATGTTTAACGACACCCCAGCACGAAAAATACATCGGCTATTGGGTGTCAAACGGTTTAGGTTTAACATAAACCACAGTCTCGTGGAGTTTACATCACCAGACAACAGTACTGGTTTAGGTTTAACAACCACATAGTCTCGCAGAGTTTACATCACTAGACAACAGTACTGGTTTAGGTTTAACAACCATATAGTCTCGCAGGGTTTACATCACCAGACAACAGTACTGGTTTAAGTTTAACAACCACATAGTTTCGCAGGGTTTACATCACCAGATAGTCTCGCGGGGTTTACATCATCAGACAACAGTACTGGTTTAGGTTTAACAACCACATAGTCTCGCGGGGTTTACATCACCAGACAACAGTACTGGTTTAGGTTTAACAACCACATAGTCTCGCGGGGTTTACATCACCAGACAACAGTACTGGTTTAGGTTTAACAACCATATAGTCTCGCGGGGTTTACATCATCAGACAACAGTACTGGTTTAGGTTTAACAACCATATAGTCTCGCGGGGTTTACATCATCAGACAACAGTACTGGTTTAGGTTTAACAACCACATAGTCTCGCGGGGTTTACATCACCAGACAACAGTACTGGTTTAGGTTTAACAACCACATAGTCTCGCGGGGTTTACATCATCAGACAACAGTACTGGTTTAGGTTTAACAACCACATAGTCTCGCGGGGTTTACATCATCAGACAACAGTACTGGTTTAGGTTTAACAACCACATAGTCTCGCGGGGTTTACATCACCAGACAACAGTACTGGTTTAGGTTTAACAACCACATAGTCTCGCGGGGTTTACATCACCAGACAACAGTACTGGTTTAGGTTTAACAACCACATAGTCTCGCGGGGTTTACATCACCAGACAACAGTACTGGTTTAGGTTTAACAACCACATAGTCTCGCGGGGTTTACATCACCAGACAACAGTACTGGTTTAGGTTTAACAACCACATAGTCTCGCGGGGTTTACATCACCAGACAACAGTACTGGTTTAGGTTTAACAACCACATAGTCTCGCGGGGTTTACATCACCAGACAACAGTACTGGTTTAGGTTTAACAACCACATAGTCTCGCGGGGTTTACATCACCAGACAACAGTACTGGTTTAGGTTTAACAACCACATAGTCTCGCGGGGTTTACATCACCAGACAACAGTACTGGTTTAGGTTTAACAACCACATAGTCTCGCGGGGTTTACATCACCAGACAACAGTACTGGTTTAGGTTTAACAACCACATAGTCTCGCGGGGTTTACATCACCAGACAACAGTACTGGTTTAGGTTTAACAACCACATAGTCTCGCGGGGTTTACATCACCAGACAACAGTACTGGTTTAGGTTTAACAACCACATAGTCTCGCGGGGTTTACATCACCAGACAACAGTACTGGTTTAGGTTTAACAACCACATAGTCTCGCGGGGTTTACATCACCAGACAACAGTACTGGTTTAGGTTTAACAACCACATAGTCTCGCGGGGTTTACATCACCAGACAACAGTACTGGTTTAGGTTTAACAACCACATAGTCTCGCGGGGTTTACATCACCAGACAACAGTACTGGTTTAGGTTTAACAACCACATAGTCTCGCGGGGTTTACATCACCAGACAACAGTACTAGTTTAGGTTTAACAACCACATAGTCTCGCGGGGTTTACATCACCAGACAGCAGTACTGGTTTAGGTTTAACAACCACATAGTCTCGCGGGGTTTACATCACCAGACAACAGTACTGGTTTAGGTTTAACAACCACATAGTCTCGCGGGGTTTACATCACCAGACAACAGTACTGGTTTAGGTTTAACAACCACATAGTCTCGCGGGGTTTACATCACCAGACAACAGTACTAGTTTAGGTTTAACAACCACATAGTCTCGCGGGGTTTACATCACCAGACAACAGTACTGGTTTAGGTTTAACAACCACATAGTCTCGCAGGGTTTACATCACCAGACAACAGTACTGGTTTAGGTTTAACAACCACATAGTCTCGCGGGGTTTATAAAGATTAGATGAGTTTCAAACTGGCAAAATATATTTAGAATGCAGTCTAAGTCCCGTATAAATTGAAATCGTCCGCTAATTTTAAGCTCAGTTTGAATAAACGAGGAGCTACAGTTTAGAGATTATGACGGGAAATGGTGCACCGGGGAAGAATCGATCCTACAACCTGCCGCACTTTAGGTGAAAGCTTTAACACTGAGCTGACAATTTTGTTATAAAATTGTGTTAGAAATTGTATTACTTTAAAATATTACCTGAGAAAACTTGTATGAAATGTTCTAAATGCGTAATGCGTTATCTTCAGAGTTGGAAGCCAGTACCCCGTACACCCACCCACACTTTTAAGGCCTATGACATTAAATTAACAAACATACAAAAATATGGGGGTGGGTGGATGTTTATGGAGGGTATTGTTTTTTCTTTCTTCCTTTTTTCCCAAATAAAAATTTGAGAGCTTTTTTTTTCTTTAATATAGAGCTCAATAGCAATCTTTATGTTAGTTTGAATTGCTTTTTTTTTTTTTACTTTAAGTAACCCATCAATTCCCCACCCCAAACAATTTCATAATTTGTGACATGTTGTTGCTGTTCATTTCAGCGTCGTGTTAAATACTTGTTGTGATTTCTGCTTGCAAAATACCTAGGCTAAGAATGCCGACTTCACAGTATACTCCATTTATTTAAAAAAAAAAAAAAACGTTAATAAAATTAAAATAAACGGTCTTTTTAAAATCCAGCTAACTTATTAAATGTCACCTCACAGTCTTACAAATTTATATTTAAAATTATCTAACAAATATGATTATTGTAAACTAATTTTATTCAGTGTACATTTAACTGCAAGTTGTATAAATACTCTATTATACTGCATGTTCATTTCCCGCGATCGCGATCTCAGTGCGTCTTCTCGACCATGGGTACGAAATTAACAAAGACTGATTGGTGTTCGTCGTGTCCACTTGGTTTAACGCAAAGCTCACAAATCAGTCTAGCGAACGTCTTGTTTTCGTGTATGGTGACCCGCCTCCACAGAAACGGAAAGGGGGGACTGGAAGAGGGAGAAGAAGGAAGAAACCGGTGCCAGGGAAGGCACAGGGGGGGGGACAAAGCTGGCGGCTCAACCGCCAGTGGCGCTCCCTCCTGTGATACCGCCCCCACCGAGTCCTCCGGAGAGGAAGCAACCACTTGTGGAGCCTGCATCCCCGGAACGGCCGTACACCACCCAGGAGATCGTAAGATTCAAACGGACGAGTGTGCCACCACCTACTTCAACCTCCACCCCAAAGACGACGACTCCGGTGAAGCGGTCAACAACGACCGCTCCCGTCGAGACGCCACTTGGACTTGTTGTTCCGGCGACAAAAAGGAAGGCAACATCACCGACCACCCAGCCAGCCAAGACCAAGCCGCCGCCGGAATCCGCTCCCCCTGTAGACGACGAATGGACCATTGCCATCAGTGGACTTCGCCGTCATCTCCATCAGTACATACAGGGGGACACGCAGAAACCAGAACTACTTCGGGGAGGTTTTTTGAACCAACACCACTGGAAGACCATGGAGGACGGCAGCAACTACGAGCTACATTCCAAGATCTTCAATGAAACCAAGGGAATAGTCGTTACGCACCGAAGGGACCAGACCTACAGACAGTGCATCCTGTTTGCTGAACTCGACAACAGATCGATCCACAGGATGTTACAAGCGGTCTGCGGCCCCGACTATTCCAAGGTGGTACAACAACTACACCAGATCAGGGAAAAGCTGCCGTCGCTCCGAGACACTCCAGGCTCCCCGAAGTAGACCAACCTTACCTAGGACAGGTATCCTCCTTTTTGGGCTTAGTTGGACTTTAAACTTTTTCGATCGAGCTTCAAAATTCTTATGTTTATTTTTTTATAAATAGTCCAACGCAATTTTACTTTGGCGCCCGTTCAATTGCTCAAATCACCTTAAAACCTTTTCGGCCGAGCAGTCTAACTTAATTTTGGGTTTAAATTCTTAGTCCGGACATGATGTTAGGAGCAGGTATTCTCCGTAGACTTTAGCTTTTCTAGTTAGACCCGAAGGAATCGAAATTTAGCCTGTCAGAACACGGCCCATTTTCGGTGTCTACTAGTCGGTCCGCGCAGTCGCTGGACACTACTAAATTCTTATTCCAAAATCTGCCCACTTCAAACTTATCCCCCACCCTTTTCTGTCCTGGACTTAGTCACTGGCAAAGGCCAGAGATTATGCCCAGGACAGACATGCTTGAAACCTTCGTGGTATATGAGCATGTAAATAAATATTGGAATGGAATGGTCTGGCTGAAGTCAGCCCTTGAGATAGCCTACATGTCTTTCGGCCCTGAACTGGCATGTGTATTCAAATTACTTTGGTTCAAAGACTTTAGAAAGTTAAAATAACAAGTTACAGATTTCCCAGACATTGCTGTCGTAAATGTTGAATGCATGCCGTTAAAATTAATAACCGTGATTATTAAAATAAGCAAACATCATAAGGCCTCCGCGAGATCGCTATTAAGCTAATTGAATATTTGGTATTATTATTATGTTTGAGGTGTCGGATAGATTATGTAACCGTTTGTTCAGATCAGAAGACAGAAAATGGCTTAGCCAAAATTTTAGCCACTTGCAAATTTTATTAGCCCTTTTTTTGTGTAAAAATTAGCCACTGGCTAATTTGGCTACCGACAGCACGAACCCTGCATTACATTGTCTCCATCAATATCAAAGGCCATGGTATGTGCTATCCTTTCTGTCGGATGGTGCATATAAAAGATCCCTTGCTACTAATGGAAACAATATAGCGAGTTTCCTCTCTATGACGGTGTCAAAATGACCATGTTTGACATCCAATGGCCGATGATTAATAAATCAATGTGCTCTAGTGGTGTCGTTAAACAAAATAAACTTTTACTTTGCTTCCATATCCCCCTTCGGTGGGCCCATTGGGCATTTCTCGCTCTAGCCAATGTACCACAACCTGTATACCAAAGGTCGTGGTATGTGCTACCCTGTCTGTGGGATGGTGTATATAAAATATCACTTGCTACTAATGGACAAATGTAGTGGGTTTCTACTCTAAGACTATATGTTAAATAGTCAACATCCAATAGCCGATGATTAATAAATCAATGTGCTCTAGTTAAAACAGATCGAGAGAGAGGAGGGAGGGAGGGGGAGTAACCTGTTGCTGTCACACCTTCCAAAAATGAAGAGTGTGTCTACTTTCCCATACAACAGCACATATCACATGCACAGCATTTACGATATAAAGCATCTCTGACTAAAATGATGTCTGATGCAATACCCCATTTTGACCGTGTACATACCTTTTCATCATCTGGGTGAAAAGCTTGTACAATTCAACTATGGATTGTAGGTTGTGCTCATGACGGGTGAAAAGCTTGTACAATTCAACTATGGACTGTAGGTTGTGCTCATGACGGGTGAAAAGCTAGTACAATTCAACTATGGACTGTAGGTTGTGCTCATGACGGGTGAAAAGCTTGTACAATTCAACTATAGACTGTAGGTTGTGCTCATGACGGATGTCATCGGTTGGGCAGGATATAAGGGTGGTTTTTTTGCGAACGTTGTCCCTATTTTTACAGTGATTCATGAGTGCCTGACATCACAGCTGTATATATTCCATTGAGCTCTATCCTATGCAAGTTTAGATGTTCTAAGCTAGTCTTGTGGGTGGCAGGAGGGATGAAACATTTCGTTACGGATCCCATAGATGAGTGGCAGTTCTCCTAAGAACGAGCATCTGATAGTGGAATCATGGAAGCAATCACGACTTTGCCTAAAACATCCTTTCGACTTGTGCAGAGATACGATTTTGATCACGGAATATGTTTGTCATTCAGATTTACTCTGACAGTGGCTGCGATAGGGAGCAAATCGACTCAAAAACTCTTCCCACACCAGACGAGCAGTCTACGACTGATCTGTAGACTACCTCTGCTATGTTAAATGACAGTTTTTTTAAAATAGTGCCTTATAAATCAGAGTAAACAGAATAACACACATTCTGAAAGTAATGTAGTACTTTTATAGATAAGAGTAACAGAGTAACAGATTCTGAAAGCTGTATTGATGTTCTGTTTATTGAAATTAGGTACATATAATTGTGTTTATAATTTTGGATTAAGAACTATAAAAGTGCTGTTCTCTAAAAAAAAAAAGAAGACATTATGTAGGTGATGTTATCTGTTTGGTGCAACATATGTTCATATGTTCTCTGTTGTACCAGTTCTCTTTGTGGTGGTGCTCGAAGGCTGAAATGTAAATTGACCATTGTTTTGCCTAATGCCCATTCGACTCTGCATTGTGCAGAGATACGGCCCTGATCACGTATTACGGTTTTGTCCTTCAGCTTTAGTATCCAGACTTTTTCTCCATATTAACATCAGCATGAGTATCAACAGCCGCAGTCATCTGTAAATGTTTTGATATCAGGTTTAAAAAAAGAAAGAAAAAAGAAAGAAAAAGGTTTTCAAACATCATCAGTTGATTTTGACTTGAGATTTTTTCACAATGTCAATGATATATTTGTTTTTTCTTCTTTAAACTTAGATGTTTGACTGACTTACAAGGTTTTGAAAGAACATAATGACTGAAAGAACAAATTCAACGAAATATTTAATAAAGTCCTCTAAATATAGTCCATATAATAATGGTGATGCTAGCAGTTTCGTCATTTGTCTGTTACAAAAAGTCAAATGTGTTTGTGATTTATCTGGAAAAGCTGATTAAATGATCTGCTTATTCAAACCCTTGTCTTGAAAATTCGTGTTGGACTTTCTCTTCTTGACAACCAACAAGACCACGATTCTTCGAAGAATCACACGTTCCTGTTAAATGGTTACATTATTATATTGTTAAAGTTATTCTAAAACAAATAATATCAACCTACTAACTTATTTGTAGATGGATATAAAACAATAAGTTAATATTAACCTACTCACTTATTTCAAAAGGGCCATTTAAAATATACTCTGTCAAAAAAGAAACGCATAGGTGATGGGGAAAGAAGGAAAGTGTTTGATTTTACAAAATATTGGGTGTTTTTTTGTACAATGTTGCTGAATGACCATGTTTGTTAATTTTTCTGGAATGTGACAGCATGCCCAAATGCACCCTAAAACAAATTTAACGCACGTTGTGCGACAATTGCAGGAAATCGGCTTAAAATGGTCCGATTTTGGCAAATGCACGTGAAACTCAGGGAAACGATTGGGGTAGTGATGGGTATTTAAAGCTGCAATGATGCCTCATTTCCATTTCGACGTAGACGAGTTACAAGATGCCAAGACTAAGCCTGCCGAATCGAAACATTGCAATAGGCCGCCTCCAGTTAGATGAATCGCAGTCAGCAGTCGCACGCCACACGAACGTTCATTTCACGTCTCTGGGACAGGTACCAGCAGTTTCAATAAGCTGAAGACCGGCTCAGAAATGGAAGACCTCGCATAACAACTGCAGCACAAGATCGCTAAATCCAGGTTCTGCACTTGCGTCACCAAACTGCCACAGCAACGAACACTGCTGGACGCATACCTGGTTTGAGAAGGGTGTCTGCACAAACCATTCGGAACCGACTTCGAGAAGCTGGTTTACGGGCTAGGAGACCGTATGTTGGCCCCATCCTGCGACGTCAACATCGACATTTACGTGTTCGCTTGTGCACAAATGTACAGGGGTGGAACTTGGGAAACTGGCGACGAGTATGGTTCAGCGACCAGTCACGTTTCCTTCTACAGTGACGTGATGGACGACAACGTGTTTACAGACGCCGCAATGGACGTTTTGCCAACAACTGTGTCGTCCAAGTTGACAGATTCGGTGGAGGGAGTATCATGATGTGGGCAGCCATCTCATACACCGGCAGAAGTGAACTTGCGTTCGTACAAGGCAACCTGACAGCTGTATGTTACCGGGATGAAATTCTTCGCCGTCACATGCTTCCCATTTTGGATCGACAGAGAGAATTCTTTCAGCAGGACAATGTCAGGCCGCATACGGCACGTGTAACAATGGATTTCCTACAGAATAAGAACATTAATGTGCTGCCATGGCCATCAAAATCACCAGATCTCAACCCCATTGAACATCTATGGGACGAACTGGACAGACGTGTATGCCAGCGTGACCCGGAGCCTCAGACGCTTCCGCAACTGTCACATGCACTGCAGGAAGAATGGGCTAGGATTCCACGTGCCCGGATTCAGAGACTCATTCAGTCTATGCCAAAGAGATGTCGCGCAGTGATTACTGCTGCTGCTGGTGGCCACACAATGCATGGTTTCAGTGCCCTCGTGCGACGCTGTTTGGTGACGAAAACGCCTCCACTGCAGTCAGTCCATAGCAAGAACATTGTCACATACTCATGTCAAATTTGACTGTGATACGATCATAAATAACGAAATTATGCCACTTTGTATTAAAGAGATAATTCCACGAATATTTCGCCTATGCGTTTCTTTTTTAACAGAGTATACAAGTGAATCGCCACTGAAGTAAAGTGATTGGCTGCATTCTTGGTATGCCCAGTCGGGGCCAATGAATAAGCGGCCACAAAAGCAAAGCTTGTGACGTCAGCTGTCATCTGGATGGTTAGTTTGCATGTTGTAAACAATCGGTTGTCTGTTTATAATTAAGTACAGTCAGAAGAAACTACTTTTCCTTTGTACGCCTCGCGCTGCCGTGCACGTGCAATTTCGTGTACGTTTGTATGATGATGATAAAACTTGGGAATATTAACGTGGCGAGATCGACACTGGCCAAGCTGGATTATTTCCCTGTCGACGACAGTGTCGTCGTCGTGTAGACAGAACGTTGTACTGCGAAAGATGTCCGCCCCGTGCTGTGTGGCGATATTCTGGGCGGGACTGTCGCTCGTAGCTACTGTGGCCGCAGGAGTTGGCTTTTACCTGCCCTACTGGTTACAAGGAAACCAGTCCCACACGACCCCCGTGTATTTCGGCGTGTTCCGCAGATGTAACTACCCGAGGCTGGACGCGAGCGGGCGACTGCACCCTGTGGACGAGTGTGGCCGGTACGCCACCTTCCAGGACATCCCCAGTCTGTTTTGGCAGATCGCCACAGTCTGTGTGGGGGTTGGAACGGGCGTCGCTCTGCTCGTGTCCCTCACGGCGGTGATGGCTTTGTGCGCCAGGGACGTGATAACGCCAACTGTGGGGCGGGTGGCTGCGGCCATGCAAGTGTGTGCAGGTACGTACATAATTATGATAATAACATGAGTTCGACCCTACCCCCCTTTTAATGGTTAGGGTAGTTATAGGGTTTGTCTTTGGAGCCGTCATTCATCCATTCATTCATCCATTTTTTTCATTCATTTAGAATAGACGCTGCAGTAAAAGAAAGATTTTTATTGTATTTCTTTATTTAATGACGCACTCAACACATTTTATTTACGGTTATATGGCGTCGGACATATGGTTAAGGACCACAAAGATATTGAGAGAGGAAACCCGCTGTCTCCACTTAATGGGCTACTCTTTTCAATTAGCAGCAAGGGATCTTTTATATGCACCATCCCACAGACAGGATAACACACACCACAGCCTTTGATATACCAGTCATGGTGCACTGGGTGGAGTGAGAAATAGCCCAATGGGCCCACCGATGGGGATCGATCCCACAGACCGACCGCGCATCAAGCGAACGCTTTACCACTGTCCCGTCCCAGACGCTGCAGTAAGACACATGGATTGGGGTGTTTTCGGTGTCCATGACTTTTTGTAGCAGGCATAGGCAATTGGAAGTGTGTGTGTGTGTGGGGGGGGGGGGGGGGGGGGGGGGGTGTTGGTAATTTTAATCACCATACAAAATTTAGCAGAATTTTACTGGCATATAAATATGTATACAGTCGGACCTCGTTACAACAACCATGTTCATTCCTTGGTCACTTTGTCGTTATATTGAAATTGCCGGTGTATCGAATTGTTATGAATTATCTCCAAATGTGTGCCAAAATAATGTAACAAAAAATACTAATTAATATTAACTGATAACTGAATTGCATTGAAATAATTAAAACATTGCAATTATTATTTAAAAACAACAAATACACATACATACAATAAATATGTTTTTAAAAAACATCATTAAATATATTAAACAAATCACATTCACCGTCAGTCTAATCATTGCTTGGTTAAAGACATCTCCGATTGGTACCTGTTTCGTTTACAAAATATCATGAATATGGAAGATTTTATTGTTCGAAGTTAATCCTTTAATTGGTTAACTAAAGGCTTATTTGCAAAAGCAATACATGTCTGCAGATTTCGCAGACATCGGTAGCTCGGACAGCATGTGACATTGTCGGCTCACTACGATTCGTATGAGATCAAGGATTCTAAGTGGCTGTGTGTGTACTGCCAACGTGCTACGGTATCTGTGATTACGTAATGTCATTGTAAAGAGGTGTTTTCAAACGCTTACTCCCATTTGGTCGAATTCTCAATTGGTCGAACTGCTAAAACAACAATAGATATGGTTCAATGGTCTTACTGACATGCATGTTGTTACCTCAGTCATTATAATGAACTGTTCCAGATTATTTGCAAACCGATTATTATTGTATAGATGGTATAGATATCACTTAACGCATAAAGTATGCAAATATCGAAATAATCCATGTGTTGAATGTAGTGAATGTCTGTAGTCAATTAAAAAAGAAGGTCTCCATCTAAAAATGTTTATTTCACAAAAAGCCAAACATGTTTCAACATTTTAAAATATTCTTTCAAGTACACATACAAGTACAAATGTCCACTTAAGCAGCAGTTTCTGTCAGAATGTTACACTCACAATGTCACAATGTCACAATCACTGCACAAGAAGAAGAGGCCATGTTCAGTACATACACAGGTAATCAGGTAGTGGTTATATAACAGACAAGTACTTATTTTTCGACCAATTGGGAATTCGACCAAATGGGAAGACACCTTTCAGAGGTCGGATGCACGTTTGTTCCTAATTTGCTCTGTCGGTGTCGGAAGGTGTGAATTCCGGTGTCATTAACAGAATAATTAACACTGATGTACAATTTGTGGTTGGATGGTGTAAGTGTTGTAGTAACGACAGTCGTTGTAACGAGGTCTGACTGTATATATATAGGCGTGTGTTTTAATGCCAGTGCCAATATTGTGCTGTGTGAAGACTTGGTCAAGACATTAGTAATATAATTATATACGTATATATATGTATGCATCGTCAAATTGGCCAACTGTCATATTGTGCTGTGTGAAGACTTGGTCAAGACATAATTAGTAATATAATTATATACGTATATATATATATATATATGCATCGTCAAATTGGCCAACTGTCATATTGTGCTGTGTGAAGACTTGGTCAAGACTTTAGTAATATAATTATATACGTATATATATATGTATTCATCATGTATGCATCGTCAAATTGGCCAACTGTCATATTGTGCTGTGTGAAGACTTGGTCACTACATTAGTAATATATGTATATATATATACTGAACAAAAAAAGAAACTTCCGATTTGTACATATAGTATTTGTTGTGTTGAAGAATTCATTGTGTAATGAAATTATATAGGTAGTATTAGCCTTGAGCTGATTCATGAATTTTATCAATTATTTTTGCATTGTTAATCGTCGACAACGTGAAATTCAATTTGCACGTGTATGCATGGTTCGATATGTCTCGTGTAGTATTCGGTCAATTTGTTTTACTTGTCTTACTGACATTGTTGTCAAGTGAACGAAAACGCTTCAAAATTTAAAAAAAAATTAACGTCTTTTACATTGTAGCATTTTTAGTATGCCAATAATACCCAATAATTTACACGAATGGGCAATTGGCATGCTTGATGCTGGCATGTCGACAGAAGACGTTGCAAGGCATGTTGGGAGTTCTAGTCGAGCAATACGAAATCTTCGCGTAAGATTTCGAACGACAGAAAGCACCAACGACTTGCCACGTCATGGACGTCAGTGTGTTACAACGTGTGGTCAAGACCGCTATATCATGAACACGCATTTGCGTAATCGATTCCAAACTGCCACTGCTACTGCTGCTAACACACCTGCGCTTCATAATAACTGACTCAGTGGGCAAACTGTTCGTAATCGTCTGCGGGAGAACGGTTTACATGCACGACGTCCTTACGTCGGATGCGTTTTAACGCAACGTCATCGTCTTAATTGGGCACGTGTACACACTCGTTGGATATGGCGAAGCTGGAATACCGTTCTTTTTTCGGATGAATCCAGATTTTCTTTACAACGTGGTGATGGCAGGGTGCGCGTCTACCGTAGGAGAAATGAACGCTATGCTGACTGTTGTGTTCTTGAACGAGATCGTTTCGGGGGTGGGGGTTCTGTCATGGTCTGGACAGCCATTGCCCATGGTTATCGTTCACCACTAGTCGTCATTGATGGCAATTTAAATGCTCAACGTTACCGCGATGACATTCTCGCTCATCACGTCATTCCTCTGTTCCATAACAACGCCAACATCTCGATTTTTCAGCATGATAATGCCACCTCTCATACAGCTAGAGACACTGTAAATTTTCTTAGGACAAATAACATTGATTTCATTGATGACTGGCCCGCTAAAAGTCCTGATCTCAACCCCATTGAGCATGTCTGGGATAGTCTGGACAGACGATTGAGGCGTCATCCCAACCCACCAGATAACGTCAACGAACTTTGTCAAGCGCACATACAGGAATGGAACAATATTCTATAGGCAGAAATCAACACTTTAGTCAATTCTATGCACCTGCGATGCACTGCAGTGGTCAATTCAAGAGGTGGTCATACCCGTTATTAAGTGGGTGTTTTTATTTTTAACCCCTACCACACTTTCCCAGTTTCTGTTAACCTATGGCCATGATTTTTGCACCAAACGATGCATCATGGAACACTCTTTAAACGCATATATAACAATTATTCCCCCGGTTTGTTTTCATCAAGTTATGTTCAAGCAAAGTTAGCCGTGGGACTCCCTTCAGACTCCCGGGCGACCTCCGTTCGACCTATCAGACTGCCGTGCGACTGCTGTGCAACCCCTATGCGAACCGTGCGACAGCCGTATCGAAATTTTCAACATTTGAAAAAACTTGCACCGGCATGCGATCTGTCCGAATTACACAGGACACCCCTACAACCTGTGCGAATCATAAACATACTGCCGTGCGACTCACGCACGCCCTGTATGATTTGATAATTGCACAGAATTCACGTAGAAAATCATTCGGAGTATTATCAGAAGGTTCCTAAATTTCTACACGGCCAGTTTGTCGCTGGAGTAAATCAGAAAACATCGCATATTTTCGTGAAGACAACTTGCCTTTCAATTTGAAGGGAAGTAACTCCATAAATCAATTGTTAGAAGCAAAATTATTTGTGGCTTGTAAACAAAATTAATATAGAACGATTTGATTTATATTATAACGATACCAAATTAGAGCTTGTGATAGTTTTGGAATCTTTTCGTGGAAATCGTTATAGTAAAATATAATTTTGGAACTGTACACAAAAAAAGATTTTGGGTCAGGAGGTTCAAATTAGGGTCAGTCGGGTAACCGGAAACAAACAGTATTTTATGATACGCCTAAGTCCAATTAATACATCTATTTTGCATTATGAAACGTTATAGAGGAGGGCCGTTTGTCAAGAGTTACGAATCATTTTCGATATATATCTTTATATAATGATAAAAAATGGTAATTATTTACATTAATATTTGGAATCTTTTACTCCAAAATTGGGAATATAAAACCAGGGCTTCTAGATGATGGTAACCCCACTCCCATGGCTAGTGATATTCAATGTTGGGCTAGTAAATAACTACTATTGCTATGCCCGACGGCTAGCAGAGCTTCTAGATTATGGTAGCCCCACTCCCATGGCTAGTGATATTCAATGTTGGGCTAGTAAATAACTACTATTGCCATGCCCGACGGCTAGCAGAGCTTCTAGATTATGGTAGCCCACTCCCATGGCTAGTGATATTCAATGTTGGGCTAGTAAATAACTACTATTGCCATGCCCGATGGCTAGTGATTGGTTTTTGGGTCATATGTTGCAGTTAAGTCTATATTGTAAATATCAATATCCTGCCCCCACCCCAACCCCCCCAGTGTTAGTGTTTTTAAGCTCTATCCCCCTCTTTAGGTGATACATCTGATTATTACTATTATTTAGTAAAATTGTATTAACTTGAAGTGAAGTAGGGCTAGTGCATTTTTAATCGGGGCAAGTAAATGTTTTAAATCACTGATCACATGGCTAGTGGATTAAAACAAATTCTAGAAGGCCTGATAAAACGACACAACCTTTAGGGAATGGTGGGGAATGGTGCCGGTTATCGGAGTTGAGACACATAGCTGATAAAACGACACAGCCTTTAGGGAATGGTGGGAAATGGTGGGGAATGGTTATCGGAGTCTAGACACGTAGCTGATAAAACGACACAACCTTTAGGGAATGGTGGGGAATGGTTATCGGAGTCTAGACACGTAGCTGATAAAACGACACAGCCTTTAGGGAATGGTGGGAAATGGTGGGGAATGGTTATCAGAGTCTAGACACGTAGCTGATAAAACGACACAGCCTTCAGGGAATGGTGGGGAATGGTTATCGGAGTCTAGACACGTAGCTGATAAAACGACACAGCCTTTAGGGAATGGTGGGGAATGGTTATCGCAGTCTAGACACGTAGCTGATAAAATGACACAGCCTTTAGGGAATGGTGGGGAATGGTTATCGGAGTCTAGACACATAGCTGATAAAATGACACAGCCTTTAGGGAATGGTGGGAAATGGTGGGAAATGGTTATCTGAGTCTAGACACGTAGCTGATAAAACGACACAGCCTTTAGGGAATGGTGTGAAATGGTGAGGAATGGTTATCGGAGTCTAGACACGTAGCTGATAAAACGACACAACCTTTAGGGAATGGTGGGGAATGATTATCGGAGTCTAGACACGTAGCTGATAAAACGACACAGCCTTTAGGGAATGGTGGGAAATGGTGGGGAATGGTTATCGGAGTCATAGGAGACACGTAGCTGATAAAACCCTGAAATGGCTGTAGAATTTAACCATGTTAAACTTTAATTGTGCAGTTGGAGAGTTATGGGTGTAGCCAGAATTGTAATGACACACATTCTAAAGGCCTACGGGTCACCCTCATCACAAAGCGGGTCACCCTCATCACAGGGCGGGTCACCCTCATCACAGGGCGGGCGCCTTCATCACAGGGCAGGTCACCCTCATCACAGGGCGGGCGCCTTCATCACAGGGCAGGTCACCCTCATCACAGGGCGGGCGCCTTCATCACAGGGCAGGTCACCCTCATCACAGGGCGGGTGCCCTCATCACAGGGTGGGTCACCCTCATCACAGGGCGGGTCACCCTCATCACAGTGCGGGTGCCCTCATCACAGAGCGGGTCACCCTCATCACAGGGCGGGTGCCCTCATCACAGGGCGGGTCACCCTCATCACAGGGCGGGTCACCCTCATCACAGGGTGGTCGCCCTCATCACAGGGCACGTCGCCCTCATCACAGGGCACGTCACCCTCATCTCAGGGTGTGTCAACCTCATCACAGAGTGGGTCACCCTCATCACAGGGCACGTCACCCTCATCACAAAGCGGGTCACTCTCATCACAAAGCGGGTCACCCTCATCACAGGGCGGGTCACCCTCATCACAGAGCGGGTCGCCCTCATCACAGGGTGGGTCACCCTCATCACAGGGCACGTCACCCTCGTCACCCTCATCACAGGGCGTGTCACCCTCATCACAGGGTGGGCGCCCTCTTCACAGGGTGGGTCACCCTAACCACATAGCTTATAATATTAAATACATTGTATGTTCGTACAGGTATTGATAGCTTATAACATTAAATACATTTTCTGTACGTACAGGTATTGATAGTTTATAACATTAAATACATTGAATGTACGTACAGGTATTGATAGCTTATAACATTAAATACATTGAATGTTCGTACAGGTATTGATAGCTTATAACATTAAATACATTGAATGTACGTACAGGTATTGATAGCTTATAACATTAAACACATTGTATGTTCGTATCTAGGTATTGATAGCTTATAACATTAAATGCATTGAATGTATGAACAGGTATTGATAGCTTATAATATTAAATACATTGAATGTATGAACAGGTATTGATAGCTTATAACATTAAATACATTGAATGTACATATAAGAATTGTTTCTCATTTTTTAGGAATTTATCGATGTATAAAAGTCACAAATGGTATAAAATCGCGTAGCTATCGATAAATTCCTAAAAAATTAGAAACAATTCTTATAATTACAAACAGTACAAGAAGTGTACCTTAAAACACTCAAAAATAATTTCTTACCGTCAACCATGTTCTGTAAATAAGCGTAGGAATACATGTATACATACTATTGGAAATTGTCCGCTAAAAATAAAAATAAGTACTGAATCAACAAAAACAGTGTATATATCTTTATTATAATTTTTAACACAGAAATTGGGAATTGTCAGAGCCACTTTGTTTTGGGAAGCTAGCTAGGGCCTACATGTATGTCTGGACCAAAGAATGACTCAATAAATCCCTGAATATATATCATTTAAATAATTTCCATTCTATTTCTCACACTACGATTATGAAGTGCATAAATTCTGTGATCTTTGTGAAAAGAGCTGGTTCCACATGTTTGGGTGATGACTGTGTGTGAATTCCTGGTGTAATTGTTTTAATATGTGGGTCAGCTGCAGCCTGCCCTGTACCAGACTGACTGACACCAGTCACAGTACACATTCCACACAGTTTTCACTCTCACCTATTCATAATCGTGTGTGTGGGTGTGTGTGTGTGTGTGTGTGTGTGGGCAAGATGGGCAAGTTTGAAGCAAAATTACACATTTGAGAAAATAAAATTATTTGTGAATTCAGTAACTTGTGTGGTATGAACAGAAAGCTATTTATGTCTAGTTTCCAAAAACATTTAGAACTTAATACACCTAGGCATTCATAAGTTATGCCCATTTTAGCAAATCATATTTTAGAGTACAACAAGAGTAACTTTTTGTCAAAATCTATAAATTTTTAGACAGTACTAGAGAGTAAAAAATTATCTAGAAACCATCTTTAAGGTGTAAAACATACTTTACATATTTAGCTAAATGTTTTTACTTTTAAATATTGTAAGTAATTAGTTGTAATTAAATAAAATATACTTGTGGTGTCCCTCCGTTAGGGTTAGGGTTAGGGTTTTTTTTTTATGTAAAAGCAAATTCTTTTTTTTTTTTTTTAATCCAAATGATCAATTAAAAGCTTGGAAGTATTATAAGTTATGTATTTTTTTAATTTTTAATTATATAAATTTAGTCATAGTGACCAATCATAGTGACCAATCATAGTGACCAATTAAATACCTGTCCCTCCGATACTGTTGCCATTGTACATTAAAATAGTTTGTGATAAAACCATCTTGAAAAAAATCATATGCATATGTATTTTGATGACATGAATTTAAATCATTTATGTAAGATCAACTTGTGCAATTGACAAACACAGAAAGTCGTTTAGATACGTCCTTAAAAGATTACACAGCTCTGCTGATTGGGGAAATAACATTTCTATAGGAGAATGGGAGTTGTCACCTGACCACTTTGTACCTGTCTTATCAAAAGGATGTCTACTTCTGGCAGACTGAGAGTAATTAATTTACTTCACACATTAGTGCTAATTAAAAGCCCAAGGGAAATGGGGACAGTGGTCTTAACTGGAATTTTAAACAGCAATATAAAATATATTTTGTAGCTTTATGTTTGCTTAATACACTATGTTCATTTTTATAAGCCTGTTAATATCATTTACTTTAAACTTTTCTGCAATCAAAATACCTACTGTTTGTTCAGAAAGATAAAGATACTACAGAGAACACCAAAAGAAAAAAACAAGGGTTCATATTTTTTTACAAAATACACAAGTAAAATAGATGTTTTTATTTATTCACCAGTTATCTCCAGATACATACATTTCATATTGATAGTTCATGACACTTAACAAATCAGTGTGATTGATGTGTTTATCAAGTTAATCATCCAGCTTTAATATCATCAACATGCACATACAAATACATGAAACTTTATCATTTGGATTATGGAAACCTAATCAGTCGAATCAGAGACATTTATTAACAGTTATTTGCATGAATCTGTTACACTAGACAAAAAAAAAAATGTGGCACACTGTTTCTGGTGTATGTGCTCCAGTAATTACTAAACCATTATAAACATAATATATATTATAGGTGTTAAAAATGTTTTTGCATAATTTCAACTTGGTTGCATAAACATAAACTGTATTAAAACTTCAATACAAGCAGTTGGCCAATTTTTTTATGTACAAGTTTGAATATACAATATAACGATGCACCATAATTTATTTTTTTATTAAAAATATAATAACTGAATGATATATTTTAGATTTATATTGTTGATTTCAGTTACAATAGGTATTGGATACCTAGCATGTGCAGCAAATATCATTTTATGATCTTCAGTTACCCAATTTTATGACAGTTAAAACAGAGTTGCATTAAATATTTGTATGTAACAGTGTAAAAGAAGCGATCAGCTACAATACCAATCTAACAGTCAGTTGATTTGATAAGAAGGTAATCAATATAAACAATTTTATACATAAAAGTAACTAAAAATGTCCCTCTGTTACCGTTTGATCTTATAAGTAAATTTGGCAATGCACATATACTTTGATATACAGTGTTCAGTTGATCCAAATCAAAATATCAAAGAACTACTGATGTTAAACTATACTTTTTCTGTCTGTTTATTAGTATACAAATCCATTTGGACTCATTTAATGGGTCATATAAGAATGAAAATGCAGTGCCACAAAATGTGTCCCTCCATTACTTTTTCAATGTGTCCATCCATTTTCAGTGTGTCCCTCTGTTACCATTAATTTATTTTTATTAAAAATATAATTAATGAGTGATGTATTTCAAATTTATGTTATTGTTTTATACATACGTTAGCTTGATTTCTGTAATACTAGTTCCAATATTGGACGTCTTGCACACCAGATATAACAAAAACGGCAAGTCATTTTATTTGATCATGTGCATTTCATGTCCCTCCGTTACCGAATATTAAAACCCTGTTTATGACATTTAAAATTGCATTAAACATTTTTATGCAGCATTGTAAAGAAACCTGTCACCTATATAAAACCAATTCAAAAGTAAGTTGTTATGACAAAACTTAATTCAGTACGAACAATGTTATGTGTAAAAGTAGTTAAAATGTCCCTATATTACTACTTGATCTGGCCCAAATACACACACATGTACTCCTGGTCACCATAATTGTTCTCTTTGACCTTTGTTGTGATTATACACACACATGTACTCCTGGTCACCATAATTGTTCTCTTTGACCTTTGTTGTGATTATACACACACATGTACTCCTGGTCACCATAATTGTTCCGTTTGACCTTTGTTGTGATTATACACACACATGTACTCCTGGTCACCCTAATTGTTCTCTTTGACCTTTGTTGTGATTATACACACACATGTACTCCTGGTCACCCTAATTGTTCTCTTTGACCTTTGTTGTGATTATACACACACATGTACTCCTGGTCACCATAATTGTTCCGTTTGACCTTTGTTGTGATTATACACACACATGTACTCCTGGTCACCCTAATTGTTCTCTTTGACCTTTGTTGTGATTATACACACACATGTACTCCTGGTCACCCTAATTGTTCTCTTTGACCTTTGTTGTGATTATACACACACATGTACTCCTGGTCACCCTAATTGTTCTCTTTGACCTTTGTTGTGACTATACACACACATGTACTCCTGGTCACCCTAATTGTTCCGTTTGACCTTTGTTGTGATTATACACACACATGTACTCCTGGTCACCCTAATTGTTCTCTTTGACCTTTGTTGTGATTACACACACACATGTACTCCTGGTCACCATAATTGTTCTCTTTGACCTTTGTTGTGATTATACACACACATGTACTCCTGGTCACCCTAATTGTTCTCTTTGACCTTTGTTGTGATTATACACACACATGTACTCCTGGTCACCCTAATTGTTCTCTTTGACCTTTGTTGTGATTATACACACACATGTACTCCTGGTCACCCTAATTGTTCCGTTTGACCTTTGTTGTGATTATACACACACATGTACTCCTGGTCACCCTAATTGTTCCGTTTGACCTTTGTTGTGATTATACACACACATGTACTCCTGGTCACCCTAATTGTTCCGTTTGACCTTTGTTGTGATTATACACACACATGTACTCCTGGTCACCCTAATTGTTCTCTTTGACCTTTGTTGTGATTATACACACACATGTACTCCTGGTCACCCTAATTGTTCTCTTTGACCTTTGTTGTGATTATACACACACATGTACTCCTGGTCACCCTAATTGTTCTCTTTGACCTTTGTTGTGATTATACACACACATGTACTCCTGGTCACCCTAATTGTTCTCTTTGACCTTTGTTGTGATTATACACACACATGTACTCCTGGTCACCCTAATTGTTCTCTTTGACCTTTGTTGTGATTATACACACACATGTACTCCTGGTCACCCTAATTGTTCTCTTTGACCTTTGTTGTGATTATACACACACATATACTCCTGGTCACCCTAATTGTTCTGTTTGACCTTTGTTGTGATTATACACACACATATACTCCTGGTCACCCTAATTGTTCTCTTTGACCTTTGTTGTGATTATACACACACATGTACTCCTGGTCACCCTAATTGTTCTCTTTGACCTTTGTTGTGACCTTGGGCAAGATGCATCAAAGGAAAGAGATTAGGTGAGAAGAAAAAGTAAACTCTTTGTAACAATACGTTTAGCTGTTGTGAGCACAAAGTCAATATACTGGTTTGTAAGTGATTGTGGCACAAACAAACCCGCTCAGCACTACTTGAACCATTCTCATTTCTCTTCTCTTTGTTATTATAGCGAGAAGAAACCCGCTCAGCACTACTTGAACCATTCTCATTTCTCTTCTCTTTGTTATTATAGCGAGAAGAAACCCGCTCAGCACAACTTAAACCATTCTCATTTCTCTTCTCTTTGTTATTACAGATATCCCCATGCAAACCTGAATTGAGGAGAGTGATTGCTTCCGTAACGTAAATTATGTGGAGCTATTTAAGATATTGAGGACTGATATTTAATCATTTCCTAATACTTTTTAAAAAGTTTCTTTGCTAAGGAGAACTAAAAATGACTCCATGAACTGGTCTTGGCGGACTGAGAGTAGAGACTGCCCTTAAATGGTGAAGTGCTTGTTTTCTTTCTCTGTATCATTCCAGGACTGGCAGCTGGGGAGGCCGGGGGGGGGGGCCCACCATCCACAAAATAACATTTTATTGACATAAGATTCCGGCTTTATACGCCCAGGTCAACAACTCTCACCATTAACTGTAACATTTGCAGGAAGTAGCTAGTATCTTGAAACAGTAACCATTTGTTCTGTGTGTATAGAGAACAAAACCAGCAGATGGCCCACCATGCTGCCTGAAAATACACACGTAGTCATTAGGGTGCCTCCTGCCTCCCTACAATAACATGTGATCATGTTTATTCTAACATACATGTACATTGTATAGCTTTTAATAATTGCTGCATACATAATTTAATTATATCATAAATATTGCCCCAGATTGAGTATAATACCTAGAAAGCACTAATACTGCTGAGGATTATTAAAATAAAGAGTGGGGTTTTTTTTAACGACACCTCTAGAGCACATTGATTTTTTTTTTAAATCATCTTCTATTGGATGTCAAACATTTGGTAATTTTGACATAGTCTTAAGAGAGAAAACCCACTATATGTTTTCATTAGTAGCAAATGTTCTTTTATATGCACCATCCTACAGACAGGATAGCACATACCACAGCCTTTGATGTACCAGTTGTGGTGCACTGGCTGGAGGGAGAAATAACCCAATGGGCCCACCGACGGGGATCAATCCCAGACCGACCGCACATCAAGTGAACTCTTTACCACTGCGCTTTACGGCCCTCTACTAAAATAAGAGTTGTATACTGATAGCAAGAAATAAGGGATCACATCAATGTTAGGAGAAGAGTCACTGTAAGCAGACCGCTTATCACACCAACACTAGCAGAAGAGAGTCACTATGAGCAGAAGCCTTATCACATCAACACTAGGAGAAGAGTCACTGTAAGCAGACCACTTATCATACCAATACTAGGAGAAGAGTCACTGTAAGCAGACCGCTTATCACATCAACACTAGGAGAAGAGAGTCACTGTAAGCAGACCGCTTATCATATTAACACTAGGAGAAGAGTCACTGTAAGCAGACCACTTATCATATTAACACTAGGAGAAGAGTCACTGTAAGCAGACCGCTTATCATATTAACACTAGGAGAAGAGTCACTGTAAGCAGACCACTTATCATACCAATACTAGGAGAAGAGTCACTGTAAGCAGACCGCTTATCATATTAACACTAGGAGAAGAGTCACTGTAAGCAGACCACTTATCATACCAATACTAGGAGAAGAGTCACTGTAAGCAGACCGCTTATCACATCAACACTAGGACAAGAGAGTCAATGTGAGCAGAACGCTTATCACATCAGTACTAGGAGAAGAGAGTCACTGTGAGCAGACCGCTTATCACATTAACACTAGGAGCAGAGAGTCACTGTGAGCAGACTGTTTATCACACCAACACTAGGAGAAGAGTCACTGTAAGCAGACCGCTTATCACATTAACACTAGGAGAAGTCACTGTAAGCAGATCGCTTATCACATTAACACTAGGAAAAGTAACTGTAAGCAGACCGCTTATCACATTAACTATAGGAGAAGAGTCACTGTAAGCAGAACACTGATCACATCAACACTAGAAGAGTCACTGTAAGCAGAACACTTATCACATCAACACTAGGAGAAGAGAGTCACTGTAAGCAGACCGCTTATCACATCAACACTAGGAGAAGAGTCACTGTAAGCAGAACACTTATCACATCAACACTAGGAGAAGAGAGTCACTGTGAGCAGACCACTTATCACATCAACACTAGGAGAAGAGTCACTGTAAGCAGACCGATTATCACATCTACACTAGGAGAAGAGTCACTGTAAGCAGACCGCTTATCACAGTAACACTAGGAGAAGAGAGTCACTGTGAGGAGACCGCTTATCACATCAACACTAGGAGAAGAGTCACTGTAAGCAGACCACTTATCACATCAACACTAGGAGAAGAGTCACTTATCACATCAACACTAGAAGAGAGTCACCGTAAGCAGACCGCTTATCACATCTACACTAGGAGAAGAGTCACTGTAAGCAGACCGCTTATCACATTAACACTAGGAGAAGAGAGTCACTGTGAGCAGACCGCTTATCACATCAACACTAGGAGAAGAGTCACTGTAAGCAGACCGCTTATCACATTAACACTAGGAGACAAGAGTCACTGTGAGCAGAACACTTATCACATTAACACTAGGAGAAGAGTCACTGTAAGCAGAATGCTTATCACATTAACAGTAGAAGAAGAGAGTCACTGTAAGCAGACCGCTTATCACATTAACACTAGGAGAAGAGTCACTGTAAGCAGACCGCTTATCACATCAACACTAGGAGAAGAGAGTCACTATCAGGGAAGGGATAATTTTGGGGTTTGATATTTGTTGCAAAGGTTACGGATTTCAAAGTGCTGTAGGCATACATGCACGCTCAAAATTGAACAGTTAAAAATTCCTAATTTCGAGTCCTGTCTGTGGAAGGGACAGGTTTGCTTTCTGTGGACCAAGTTTCTGTATACATCCATGTTAGACACTGGATAGAATTACCTTCAAATGTGCTGGGCTGACATTAAACAATTAATATTTTCCTAAATATGTACATTCCAGGTCCATTATAATCATCCTTGCTTTCGTAAGTGTTTTCTAGTTAATTGATAACTAAAATTAATCTCTCTGTTACAGGCTTATTGATTGGTGGAGGTCTTGGCATTTATCCAAATGGATGGAATAATCCAGAGGTCCAGCAGGCGTGTGGTCCAGGAAGTGGTCCATATTGTCTAGGTGAGTGTGTATAGTCCATACTGTCTAGGTGAGTGTGTATAGTCCATACTGTCTAGGTGAGTGTGTATGGTCCATACTGTCTAGGTGAGTGTGTATGGTCCATACTGTCTAGGTGAGTGTGTATGGTCCATACTGTCTAGGTGAGTGTGTATGGTCCATACTGTCTAGGTGAGTGTGTATGGTCCATACTGTCTAGGTGAGTGTGTATAGTCCATACTGTCTAGGTGAGTGTGTATGGTCCATGTTGTCTAGGTGAGTGTGTATGGTCCATGTTGTCTAGGTGAGTGTATGGTCCATACTGTCTAAGTGAGTGTGTATAGTCCATGTTGTCTAGGTGAGTGTGTATAGTCCATTGTGTCTAGGTGTGTATGGTCTATACTGTCTAGGTGAGTGTGTATAGTCCATACTGTCTAGGTGAGTGTGTATGGTCCATACTGTCTAGGTGAGTGTGTATGGTCCATGTTGTCAAGGTGAGTGTGTATAGTCCATATTGTATAGGTGTGTATAGTCCATATTGCCTAGGTGAGTGTGTATAGTCCGTATTGTCTAGGTGAGTGTGTATTAGGTGAGTGTATATGGTCCATACTGTCTAGGTGAGAGTGTATGGTACATGGTAAGTGTCCAGTAATAGTCTATTTTGTATAGTCCATATTGTCTAGGTAAGTGTCCAGTAATAGTCTATAGTGTATAGTCCATATTGTCTAGGTAAGTGTCCAGTAGTTGTCTATAGTGTATAGTCCATATTGTCTAGGTAAGTGTCCTGTAGTAGTCTATAATGTATAGTCCATATTGTCTAGGTACGTGTCCAGTAGTACTCTATAGTGTATAGTCCATATTTTCTAGGTAAGTGTCCAGTAGTAGTATATAGTCCATATTGTCTAGGTAAGTGTTCAGTAGTGGTCTATAGTCCATATTGTCTAGGTAAGTGTCCAGTAGTAATCTATAGTGTATAGTCCATATTGTCTAGGTAAGTGTCCAGTAATAGTCTATAGTGTATAGTCCATATTGTCTAGGTAAGTGTCCAGTAATAGTCTATTTTGTATAGTGCATATTGTCTAGGTAAGTGTCCAGTAGTAGTCTACATTGTATAGTGCATATTGTCTAGGTAAGTGTCCAGTAGTTGTCTATATTGTATAGTGCATATTGTCTAGGTAAGTGTCCAGTAGTTGTCTAGTGTATAGTGCATATTGTCTAGGTAAGTGTCCAGTAGTAGTCTATTATCCAGTAGTAGTCTATATTGTATAGTCCATATTGTCTAGGTAAGTGTCCAGTAGTAGTCTGTATTGTATAGTGCATATTGTCTAGGTAAGTGTCCAGTAGTAGTCTATATTGTATAGTGCATATTGTCTAGGTAAGTGTCCAGTAGTTGTCTATATTGTATAGTGCATATTGTCTAGGTAAGTGTCCAGTAGTTGTCTAGTG
This sequence comes from Gigantopelta aegis, assembly GCF_016097555.1. Lineage (NCBI taxonomy): Eukaryota > Metazoa > Mollusca > Gastropoda > Neomphalida > Peltospiridae > Gigantopelta > Gigantopelta aegis. Next base: position 120,398 of record NC_054712.1, on the reverse strand, counting down.
TATAGTGCATATTGTCTAGGTAAGTGTCCAGTAGTAGTCTATTGTCCAGTAGTTGTCTATATTGTATAGTCCATATTGTCTAGGTAAGTGTCCAGTAGTAGTCTGTATTGTTAGTGCATATTGTCTAGGTAAGTGTCCAGTAGTAGTCTATATTGTATAGTGCATATTGTCTAGGTAAGTGTCCAGTAGTAGTCTATATTGTATAGTCCATATTGTCTAGGTAAGTGTCCAGTAGTAGTCTATAGTGTATAGTGCATATTGTCTAGGTAAGTGTCCAGTAGTTGTCTATAGTGTATAGTGCATATTGTCTAGGTACGTGTCCAGTAGTTGTCTATATTGTATAGTGCATATTGTCTAGGTAAGTGTCCAGTAGTAGTCTATATTGTATAGTCCATATTGTCTAGGTAAGTGTCCAGTAGTAGTCTATATTGTATAGTCCATATTGTCTAGGTAAGTGTCCAGTAGTTGTCTATAGTGCATATTGTCTAGGTACGTGTCCAGTAGTTGTCTATATTGTATAGTGCATATTGTCTAGGTAAGTGTCCAGTAGTAGTCTATAGTGTATAGTGCATATTGTCTAGGTACGTGTCCAGTAGTTGTCTATAGTGTATAGTGCATATTGTCTAGGTAAGTGTCCAGTAGTAGTCTATAGTGGATATTGTCTAGGTAAGTGTCCAGTAGTAGTCTATATTGTATAGTCCATATTGTCTAGGTAAGTGTCCAGTAGTTGTCTATAGTGTATAGTGCATATTGTCTACGTAAGTGTCCAGTAGTAGTCTGTATTGTATAGTGCATATTGTCTAGGTAAGTGTCCAGTAGTAGTCTGTATTGTATAGTGCATATTGTCTAGGTAAGTGTCCAGTAGTTGTCTGTATTGTATAGTGCATATTGTCTAGGTAAGTGTCCAGTAGTAGTCTGTATTGTATAGTGCATATTGTTTAGGTAAGTGTCCAGTAGTAGTCTATAGTGTATATTGCATATTGTCTAGGTAAGTGTCCAGTAGTAGTCTATTTTGTATAGTGCATATTGTCCAGGTAAGTGTCCAGTAGTAGTCTGTATTGTATAGTGCATATTGTCTAGGTAAGTGTCCTGTAGTTGTCTATAGTGTATAGTGCATATTGTCTAGGTAAGTGTCCTGTAGTTGTCTAGTGTATAGTGCATATTGTCTAGGTAAGTGTCCTGTAGTTGTCTATAGTGTATAGTGCATATTGTCTAGGTAAGTGTCCAGTAGTTGTCTATAGTGTATAGTGCATATTGTCTAGGTAAGTGTCCTGTAGTTGTCTATAGTCTATAGTGTATAGTCCATATTGTCTAGGTAAGTGTCCTGTAGTTGTCTAGTGTATAGTGCATATTGTCTAGGTAAGTGTCCAGTAGTAGTCTATTTTGTATAGTGCATATTGTCTAGGTAAGTGTCCAGTAGTAGTCTGTATTGTATAGTGCATATTGTCTAGGTAAGTGTCCTGTAGTTGTCTATAGTGTATAGTGCATATTGTCTAGGTAAGTGTCCTGTAGTATACACTAGACAAGTGTCCTGTAGTTGTCTATAGTGTATAGTGCATATTGTCTAGGTAAGTGTCCAGTAGTTGTCTATAGTGTATAGTGCATATTGTCTAGGTAAGCATCCTGTAGTTGTCTATAGTCTATAGTGTATAGTCCATATTGTCTAGGTAAGTGTCCTGTAGTTGTCTAGTGTATAGTGCATATTGTCTAGGTAAGTGTCCAGTGGTAGTCTATAGTGTATAGTGCATATTGTCTAGGTAAGTGTCCAGTAGTTGTCTATAGTGTATAGTGCATATTGTCTAGGTAAGTGTTCAGTAGTAGTCTATAGTGTATAGTGCATATTGTCTAGGTAAGTGTCCAGTAGTAGTCTATAGTGTATAGTGCATATTGTCTAGGTAAGTGTCCAGTAATAGTCTATAGTGTATAGTGCATATTGTCTAGGTAAGTGTCCTGTAGTTGTCTATAGTGCATATTGTCTAGGTAAGTGTCCAGTAGTAGTCTATAGTGTATAGTGCATATTGTCTAAGTAAGTGTCCAGTAATAGTCTATAGTGTATAGTGCATATTGTCTAGGTAAGTGTCCAGTAATAGTCTATAGTGTATAGTGCATATTGTCTAGGTAAGTGTCCTGTAGTTGTCTATAGTGTATAGTGCATATTGTCTAGGTAAGTGTCATGTAGTTGTCTAGTGTATAGTGCATATTGTCTAGGTAAGTGTCCAGTGGTAGTCTATAGTGTATAGTGCATATTGTCTAGGTAAGTGTCCAGTAGTAGTCTATAGTGTATAGTGCATATTGTCTAGGTAAGTGTCCAGTAGTAGTCTATAGTGTATAGTGCATATTGTCTAGGTAAGTGTCCAGTAGTAGTCTATAGTGTATAGTGCATATTGTCTAGGTAAGTGTCAAGTAGTAGTCTATAGTGTATAGTGCATATTGTCTAGGTAAGTGTCCTGTAGTTGTCTAGTGTATAGTGCATATTCTCTAGGTAAGTGTCCAGTAGTAGTCTATAGTGTATAGTGCATATTGTCTAGGTAAGTGTCCAGTGGTAGTCTATAGTGTATAGTGCATATTGTCTAGGTAAGTGTCCTGCAGTTGTCTATAGTGTATAGTGCATATTGTCTAGGTAAGTGTCCAGTAGTAGTCTATAGTGTATAGTGCATATTGTCTAGGTAAGTGTCCAGTAGTTGTCTAGTGTATAGTGCATATTGTCTAGGTAAGTGTCCAGTAGTAGTCTATAGTGTATAGTGCATATTGTCTAGGTAAGTGTCCAGTAATAGTCTATAGTGTATAGTGTATAGTGCATATTGTCTAGGTAAGTGTCCTGTAGTTGTCTATAGTGTATAGTGCATATTGTCTAGGTAAGTGTCCTGTAGTTGTCTAGTGTATAGTGCATATTGTCTAGGTAAGTGTCCAGTAGTTGTCTATAGTGTATAGTGCATATTGTCTAGGTAAGTGTCCTGTAGTTGTCTATAGTGCATATTGTCTAGGTAAGTGTCCTGTAGTTGTCTATAGTGTATAGTGCATAGTGTCTAGGTAAGTGTCCTGTAGTTGTCTATAGTGTATAGTGCATATTGTCTAGGTAAGTGTCCTGTAGTAGTCTATAGTGTATAGTGCATATTGTCTAGGTAAGTGTCCTGTAGTTGTCTATAGTGCATATTGTCTAGGTAAGTGTCCAGTAGTATTCTATAGTGTATAGTGCATATTGTCTAGGTAAGTATCCAGTAATAGTATATAGTGTATAGTGCATATTGTCTAGGTAAGTGTCCAGTAATAGTCTATAGTGTATAGTGCATATTGTCTAGGTAAGTGTCCAGTAGTAGTCTATAGTGTATAGTGCATATTGTCTAGGTAAGTGTCCAGTAATAGTCTATAGTGTATAGTGCATATTGTCTAGGTAAGTGTCCAGTAGTAGTCTATAGTGTATAGTGCATATTGTCTAGGTAAGTGTCCAGTAGTAGTCTATAGTGTATAGTGCATATTGTCTAGGTAAGTGTCCTGTAGTTGTCTAGTGTATAGTGCATATTGTCTAGGTAAGTGTCCAGTGGTAGTCTATAGTGTATAGTGCATATTGTCTAGGTAAGTGTCCAGTAGTAGTCTATAGTGTATAGTGCATATTGTCTAGGTAAGTGTCCTGTGGTTGTCTATAGTGTATAGTGCATATTGTCTAGGTAAGTGTCCAGTAATAGTCTATAGTGTATAGTGCATATTGTCTAGGTAAGTGTCCTGTAGTTGTCTATAGTGTATAGTGCATATTGTCTAGGTAAGTGTCCTGTAGTTGTCTATAGTGTATAGTGCATATTGTCTAGGTAAGTGTCCTGTAGTTGTCTAGTGTATAGTGCATATTGTCTAGGTAAGTGTCCTGTAGTAGTCTATAGTGTATAGTGCATATTGTCTAGGTAAGTGTCCAGTGGTAGTGTATAGTGCATATTGTCTAGGTAAGTGTCCTGTAGTTGTCTATAGTGCATATTGTCTAGGTAAGTGTCCTGTAGTAGTCTATAGTGTATAGTGCATATTGTCTAGGTAAGTGTCCTGTAGTTGTCTATAGTGTATATTGTCTAGGTAAGTGTCCAGTAGTAGTTTATAGTGTATAGTGCATATTGTCTAGGTAAGTGTCCTGTAGTTGTCTAGTGTATAGTGCATATTGTCTAGGTAAGTGTCCAGTGGTAGTCTATAGTGTATAGTGCATATTGTCTAGGTAAGTGTCCAGTAGTAGTCTATATTGTATAATCCATATTGTCTAGGTAAGTGTCCTGTAGTTGTCTATAGTGTATAGTGCATATTGTCTATGTAAGTGTCCAGTAGTTGTCTATAGTGTATAGTGCATATTGTCTAGGTAAGTGTCCAGTAGTAGTCTATAGTGTATAGTGCATATTGTCTAGGTAAGTGTCCAGTAGTAGTCTATAGTGTATAGTCCATATTGTCTAGGTAAGTGTCCAGTAGTTGTCTATAGTGTATTGTCCATATTGTCTAGGTAGGTGTCCAGTAGTAGTCTATATTGTATAATCCATATTGTCTGGGTAAGTGTCAAGTAGTTGTCTATATTGTATAATCCATATTGTCTAGGTAAGTGTCCTGTAGTTGTCTATAATGTATAGTGCATGTTGTCTAGGTAAGTGTCCAGTAGTAGTCTATAGTGTATAGTGCATATTGTCTAGGTAAGTGTCCAGTAGTTGTCTATAGTGTATAGTGCATATTGTCTAGGTAAGTGTCCAGTAGTAGTCTATAGTGTATAGTGCATATTGTCTAGGTAAGTGTCCAGTAGTAGTCTATAGTGTATAGTGCATATTGTCTAGGTAAGTGTCCAGTAGTAGTCTATAGTGTATAGTCCATATTGTCTAGGTAAGTGTCCAGTAGTAGTCTATAGTGTATAGTGCATATTGTCTAGGTAAGTGTCCTGTAGTTGTCTATAGTGTATAGTGCATATTGTCTAGGTAAGTGTCCAGTAATAGTCTATAGTGTATAGTGCATATTGTCTAGGTAAGTGTCCAGTAGTAGTCTATAGTGTATAGTGCATATTGTCTAGGTAAGTGTCCAGTAGTTGTCTATAGTGTATAGTGCATATTGTCTAGGTAAGTGTCCAGTAGTAGTCTATAGTGTATAGTCCATATTGTCTAGCTGACTGTGTAACTGTGGACTGTTTTCCTTATTTTTCCAGGCTCCTGTTCCGTGGGCTGGTCTCTCTATCTGACAGCTGGAGGCGGGGCTCTCACTTTGATGTGTTCTATTCTCGCGTGCCATGCCCACAACAAAAAACAGGCACTAATGGCGTCATATCAACTTTAACCCTGTTCTTTTCTGGTATGTCACACCAACAATAAATACCAGACACTGGCTGTGTCATATCTGACATCTAGCATGTCATGCCCACAACGAAAATGATTAGCTGGAGGCATTGTGTCGACTTTAACTGTGACATATAGCATGTGACACCCACAACAAAAAACACTGGTGATGTCACATAATCTGTAATTGTGACATCTAGCATGTGACAGCTACAACAAAAGACAGACACTGGAAACAACACATCAACTGTATCCGTCATCTAGCATGTGACAGCTACAACAAAAGACAGACACTGGAGACATCACATCAACTGTAATCGCCATCTAGCATGTGACAGCTACAACAAAAGACAGACACTGGAGACATCACATCAACTGTAATCGCCATCTAGCATGTGACAGCTACAACACAAGAGAGACACTGGCGCTATCACATCAACTGTAACCGCCATCTAGCATGTGACAGCTACAACAAAAGACAGACACTGGAGACATCACATCAACTGTAACCGCCATCTAGCATGTGACAGCTACAATAAAAGACAGACACTGGAGACATCACATCAACTGTAACCGCCATCTAGCATGTGACAGCTACAACAACAGAGAGACACTGGAGACATCACATCAACTGTAACCACCATATAGCATGTGACAGCTACAACACAAGACAGACACTAGAGACATCACATCAACTGTAACCACCATATAGCATGTGACAGCTACAACAAAAGACAGACACTGGAAACAACACATCAACTTTATCCGCCATCTAGCATGTGACAGCTACAACAAAAGACAGACACTGGAGACATCACATCAACTGTAATCGCCATCTAGCATGTGACAGCAACAACACAAGAGAGACACTGGCGCTATCACATCAACTGTAACCGCCATCTAGCATGTGACAGCTACAACAAAAGAAATACTGGCGGCATCACATCAACTGTAACCGCCATCTAGCATGTGACAGCTACAACAAAAGACAGACACTGGAGACATTACATCAACTGTAACCGCCATCTAGCATGTGACAGCTACAACAAAAGACAGACACTGGAGACATCACATCAACTGTAACCGCCATCTAGCATGTGACAGCTACAACAACAGAGAGACACTGGAGACATCACATCAACTGTAACCACCATATAGCATGTGACAGCTACAACAAAAGACAGACACTGGAGACGTCACATCAACTGTAACCACCATATAGCATGTGACAGTTACAACAAAAGAGATACTGGCGGCATCACATCAACTGTAACCGCCATCTAGCATGTGACAGCTACAACAAAAGAGAGACACTGGTGACATCACATCAACTGTAAATGTGCACAGTGTTTCTTCCTATCTACTTAAGATATGCATACCTAGCAGTGTTGTCAGGTGTTCCTGGAGTGGATATAAACTTTATCTAGGGAGGGGTGTGTTGCAACTTTTTAAAAAGAGGCACCTACAGTATTCATTTCACCAAAGTGTACTAGATCATTACATTATATACACAATGTGTATACGGCAGTCCACCACCATGCCTCATCCCCCAAATACTTACTGGATGTAGTCATTTCAAAGCTGGGTGGTAGTGTCCACCCCAGCACCCTGCACTTGGATAAACTCTGTGTTGTCAAACCCAGCATGGTATCCAGGGTAACAGACAGTGGTCTAGTCCGAATTAATCAGACATTAACATTTGAGCAGTGTGAGATTTCTCACTGATAAAACAGCTGTACGGAATGTGAATAGCACTTGTATACAGACAGGCCTCAGAGATCACATGTATCTCTATACCATGTAGTGTCATTTCTAGCAGCTGTATGGAGCTGTACAGTGTCGTTTCTAACAGCTGTATGGAGATGTACAGTGTCGTTTCTAACAGCTGTATGGAGATGTACAGTGTTGTTTCTAGCAGCTGTATGGAGCTGTACAGTGTCGTTTCTAACAGCTGTGTGGAGATGTACAGTGTCGTTTCTAACAGCTGTGTGGAGATGTACAGTGTCGTTTCTAGCAGCTGTGTGGAGATGTACAGTGTCATTTCTAACAGCTGTGTGGAGATGTAGTCTCGTTTCTAACAGCTGTGTGGAGATGTACAGTCTCGTTTCTAACAGCTGTATGGAGATGTACAGTCTCGTTTGCAACAGCTGTATGGAGATGTACAGTCTCGTTTCCAACAGCTGTATGGAGATGTACAGTCTCGTTTGCAACAGCTGTATGGAGATGTACAGTCTCGTTTCCAACAGCTGTATGGAGATGTACAGTCTCGTTTGCAACAGCTGTATGGAGATGTACAGTCTCGTTTCCAACAGCTGTATGGAGATGTACAGTCTCGTTTCCAACAGCTGTATGGAGATGTACAGTCTCGTTTGCAACAGCTGTATGGAGATGTACAGTCTCGTTTCCAACAGCTGTATGGAGATGTACAGTCTCGTTTGCAACAGCTGTATGGAGATGTACAGTCTCGTTTGCAACAGCTGTATGGAGATGTACAGTCTCGTTTCCAACAGCTGTATGGAGATGTACAGTCTCGTTTGCAACAGCTGTATGGAGATGTACAGTCTCGTTTCCAACAGCTGTATGGAGATGTACAGTCTCGTTTGCAACAGCTGTATGGAGATGTACAGTCTCGTTTCCAACAGCTGTATGGAGATGTACAGTCTCGTTTCCAACAGCTGTATGGAGATGTACAGTCTCGTTTGCAACAGCTGTATGGAGATGTACAGTCTCGTTTCCAACAGCTGTATGGAGATGTACAGTCTCGTTTCCAACAGCTGTATGGAGATGTACAGTCTCGTTTCCAACAGCTGTATGGAGATGTACAGTCTCGTTTCCAACAGCTGTATGGAGATGTACAGTCTCGTTTCCAACAGCTGTATGGAGATGTACAGTCTCGTTTGCAACAGCTGTATGGAGATGTACAGTCTCGTTTCCAACAGCTGTATGGAGATGTACAGTCTCGTTTCCAACAGCTGTATGGAGATGTACAGTCTCGTTTCTAACAGCTGTATGGACATGTAAAGTCTCGTTTCTAACAGCTGTATGGACATGTAAAGTCTCGTTTCTAACAGCTGTATGGAGATGTAGTCTCATTTCTTTTACACTGCCAAATTTACAGTATTATCAAATGGTTATAAATATGGATACTTCGAAGAGTGTTTTTACAAAATGTGTTCTCCAAAATTGGAGAAAATGGATATAGCCATACAAATTACATAGTTGGAATATATTGTTCAATCAAGGGAGATAACTATACATGACATTTCAATATACATTGTTTTATTTGATAAATCATGCTCTACATATTTGCTAGCAGAATACAGTTAGCTCCCTTGTGTACCCTGTCATGAAAAAGTTTGTTTGTTGGTTTTGCATAGATCCATGTTTGATGGCTAATTATTTGGAATATGAAGTAAATTCCTGAGCTTAATAATAATAGACAAGGATTAATTTAAAAGAATGACATTTGTTTTTTCACCAAGAGTGTAAACTGTTTTTCAAATATGCTGATTTTGTGAAAAATGTAACAGCTAAACTTTTATTCAAATGAAGATTTTAGAAAGTTTACATAAATATATGTGTCCTATTCGTCGACTCCCACTTAGTTGTTGTTTGTTTGGGTACATATGAACATTGTCAGAAATACCGGTACATAAAAACCCCATGTTGTTTGTATGGGTACATTGTCAGAAATACATTAAAAAAACCCATGTAGTTTGTATGGGTACATTGTCAGAAATACATAAAAAAACATGTGGTTTGTATGGGTACATTGTCAGAAATACATAAAAAAAACCCATGTGGTTTGTATGGGTACATTGTCAGAAATACATAAAAAAAAAACCATGTGGTTTGTATGGGTACATATAATATTGTCAGAAATACATAATAAACCATGTGGTTTGGGGTACATTTTGGAATTTTGTTTATATTATGATGGAAGTAACACAAAAAGTTTACTCAAAATACTCGAAATAAGTCCTCTCTATAGTATCAGTTTATAATTTCCTTGAGACTAAAAGCACCTGTATGTTTTATAAACCACAGGTGGCCATTTAGGATGCAAGGGCTGGTATGCATAAATATCTCACCTGAAGATTCACAAATAACTGGTCTTCTACCTTTTAATATAATTATACTGTTCAATCAGGGGAGAAAACTATAAATGACATTTGGTATACTGTGCAATCAGGGGAGATAACCATATAAATTACATATTTTATATATACATGCACACACATACACATCCAGGTACATGTATGTATGTGTGTGTGTGTATATATATATATATATATAGAGGTTATTACCAGAGTGTTTTTCGGTATCGTCAATATCATGTATTAGGAATAAAAATTGTATTATGCGAGTGTAATACATTATTTTTATTCCTAATATATGATATTGACGATACCAAAATACACGAGGGTAATAATCTCTTTATCATATAAGCTCAAGCTTAATACGTGTTTTTATAAACTGTACACGCAACTTTAATTCCAGTCCGCCATTACTAGATATTCAAATGACGTAAGAATATGTGGCGCGGTGTACTTTTGAATGGAAATGACGTCAAACTCGAATGACGTCATTTTGGATGTCCTTACATCAAAATAAAGTTATGCCTAACATTTTTTGCTTTCTGAACGCTGGACAGCTTTCAGTGTCAAATTGCCATTGAAATGTTTTTATTTGATGACTGAATGCATACGTCAATCATGGAGTGTCGCCCAAGTACGTTTGCTTAAATGTCAATAAACCTAGTGCTGAGACCTCGACTAATTTACATCTAATTTGCAAAGTTATCAAATTCTTAAAGTATGTGATCTGAAAAATATCACATACTTTGATTGCACTGAAAATGTAAGATATTATATGATAAATATATCTATATACACACATATATACACATATATAAATGTACATGTACATACATATATATATATATATATATATATACATGCATATAGATATATACATACACACGCATACACCTACACACACACACCTACACACACATACACATGTATGTACAGGTCTGATTGTTAGTGGTGTTGTTTTTGGAATTATTGGTAGTGACATGGGTTAAAAATATCATGTATCAAGTAGGCCAATTATTGTGCCAATTATCAGATAACAATATATACTAGTAGATATTAAGCAATAATGTGCATTAGATAATGTTGAACATGCATACGAGTCCAAGCTAATTTATTTACATCATATTTACAATTACATCATTCTAAAGGATTTGTTTGTTTTGTTGAACGACACCACTAGAGCACATCGACTATTGGATGTCAAGCATTTGGTAGTTTTTACATTTTGTCTCAGAGGAAATATGCTACATTTTTCCATTGGTAGCATCCAAGCGATCGTTTATATGAAATCGAAATAAGCATTTTGTCTGGTAACTCATTTACAGGTTACCACAAAATATATGAAAGCTAGAATTTAATTCCCGTTACTACTACTTTTAATGCGGACATTTTTGAAATTGTATCAGTGCGCATGAACATCGGTATGAGAAATAAAATACGGAAGTAAATTTATTGCCTGGTTTATGTTCAGAAACGAAACTATCATTAAACATTGAAATTTTTGTCGAGAACAAAACACCGTTCTCGACTTTTCTTACATGTGGTAACCTGAACGACCATTCTCAGACTTATTTCGATGCCTGATAGAATAAATAAATAATAAACAAACTTACAAGTGGAAAATGCACCCAGAGGCATCCAGCAGTAACACCTTCCATTTGCCAGAACGTGTTTTGGTACACAAAGCTAAAGACGAGAGAATGCACCACATCGATTTGGCTTGGGCCAAATTTAGATCATTCCAGACCCTAGACCAATTTAGACTGGGCAAGAAATGATAGTGTGAATTCTGTAATATTGGCATAGCCGGGATTTTATATTGTGGGGGTCACCCATGGGAGGCTGGGAGAGGGGAGGGTAACCACCATGTCTCATGTCTGTGTTATGGGGACGAGAAAAGATTTAAAGTGATTGGGAGGGGGGGCGAGGGGGAATGTAATTGGGATGGGCACATTTGAGTAGCCAGGATTTTATATTGGGGGGGGGGGGGGGGGAGGGGGAGGGAGAGGCTGCCAACCTACACTATGTATGTATGATTTAATAAAATATAATTGTTAAAAAAGAAAAAAAGTTTGATTAGGTGGGGGGAGGCATGCCCCTGTGGGCCCCCCCTCCCTACGCCACTGGATGAGCATGTCCCCCACCCACCAGCTACAACATTGGTTTAATAAACATAAAACAAAACAAAGAAAAACACTTTGTCCTCTAGTTTATTATTATTACTATGATGATATGTACATAAATCAATATGCATATATTATACTCAAAACTAGTTGAGGGTCCAATGTCTTGACAAAAATATAATCAACCAAAATCTGTCAAGTTGCCGCATCACAGAACATGTGAAGTGCATCACAGAACATGTGAAGTGATCGGGCAACACACACCTGTCCCGTGATCAGTGACAGTAAGCGATGCTAACGGGCAACACACACCTGTCCTGTGATCAGTGACAGTAAGGGATGCTAATTGGTAACACACACCTGTCCAGTGATCAGTGACAGTAAGTGATCGGGTAACACACCTGTTCAGTAATACACCTGTCCCCAGTAAGCGATGCTAACGGGTAACACACCTGTCCCCAGTAAGCGATGCTAACGGGTAACACACCTGTCCCGTGATCAGTAACAGCGATGCAAATCTTTACAAGCTTATTTTGACTAGTTCCCAAAATGATTATTTGTTTTAATGTGTGGAGTAAAAACTAGTCTAGCCGACTTTACTGCTAAATGGCTGGCTGAACTTGCCCCAGGTTTTGGTTAATAGCGAGTATGACCACCCTCGCTTGTGAACACTCAACAGAACTGTCTTATACTGTCAGGTTAGGTTAGGGCGTTTTAACGTGCACATTCAGAGCAAGCTGTTGTAGCGCACACCTGTCCTGGGTACAAGTGCCAGCGTCGGCCAGCTCCTCCATTGAGAACAGGAAAATATATACTGTCAAATTTATAGTGAAATTGGTGATGACCTGTAGGAGCTGAACCTGCCTCAAGTGTACGTGTATGTTAATGTTTGGACTTCGAAGGTCAGGTCACGTTCCGCTCGTGCTGACCATTTGGAGTGACTGTCAAGTCACTTAGTGCATTTGTATGTGAAACAAACTTGTGATACAGATTTATCATTAACATTAGAATCGGCTTAAACACCAGCTCACACTTATGATTCTGATATCAATAAATTAAATCTTGTCATCTCACACTTGCGATTCTGATATCAATACATTAAATCTTGTTATCTCACACTTGCGATTCTGATATCAATACAATGTCCATTAGATCTCATCTCACACTTGTGGTGCCAATATCAATACATCAAATTTAAATTGTTTAAAAAATAATTTGACCTTTAACATGCTTTGAGTAGTAATGTTTACAATGCAACCTGACCACATGTATCTCAACACCACATACTCATTAACCTCGCACATATTCCCACATCTCTATGTGTACAGCCTGTGTTCCCCAATATTACATCTCTACAGCACATACAATGCACATATTAACCTCTCATACATTCCCACATCTCCAACTACATGTATACCACCTGTGTTCCCCGATATTACATCTCTACACCACATACAATGCACATATTAACCTCTCATACATTACCACATCTCCAACTACATGTATACCACCTGTGTTCCCCAATATTACATCTCTACAGCACATACAATGCACATATTAATCTCTCATACATTCCCACATCTCCAACTACATGTATACCACCTGTGTTCCCCAATATTACATCTCTACAGCACATACAATGCACATATTAACCTCTCATACATTCCCACATCTCCAACTACATGTATACCACCTGTGTTCCCCGATATTACATCTCTACACCACATACAATGCACATATTAACCTCTCATACATTCCCACATCTCCAACTACGTGTACAGCCTGTGTTCCCCAATATTACATCTCTACAGCACATACATTGCACATATTAACCTCTCATACATTACCACATCTCCAACTACATGTATACCACCTGTGTTCCCCGATATTACATCTCTACACCACATACAATGCACATATTAACCTCTCATACATTCCCACATCTCCAACTACGTGTACAGCCAGAGTTCCCCAATATGACATCTCTACACCACATACAATGCACATATTAACCTCTCATATAATTAACCTCTCATATATTCCCATATCTCTAACCATAGTTCATCTCCTTCTACAGCCTGTTGGTCCAGTCATTAAAGGGGTTTTTTCATGAAGGTTCAAGATAATTGTTAGAAAAGGTGTCTCAATGGATTTTGGTTCTCTGATACCTCTACATGAAAAAAGAAAATGTTTACGAAAATCTGATCTGGGGAAATTACTGGGTAGTTATTTGTGAATTATCAGCTGACGGGCAATTACAAATAGTGTCATAATTACAAAGAGATCGTGGGTGCAAAACCGTTCTTGCAGGCATAGGCAGCTGCAATCCCTTACGGAAATAACCTATACAAACTTATAAGTGGAATATACTTTACTTATACACCACTTATAAGTTACCTATATATTGGTATAAGTGAAGTATCAGTGTGTATAAGTATAAGTGAAAAAAATGGTTAACTGATACTTCACTGATACTTCACATATATTTCACCTATAAGTGGTTTATCAGTGGTATAAGTGAACTGGAATTAAGACATTTTTTGCTCGTTTCTATAAGTGAAATATAAGTGAACAATTAGTTTGGAGATAGTCCTTTTGCAAAGGAAATAATGTGTTCCAAATGAATGGGGAAAAAACTAAGTCCAAGACATTTTCATGGTTATTTTTTAAAAATCCATAACTTCTCACAGGATTTATCGAATTCATTGGGAACAGTGGCTAAACAACCAAACATACATGTAGCAGATTTAGATAGTATTTATGATAATTTAAAAAAAAAAAAAAAAATAATAAATAAAATGTTGGGGTGGGGGAGTCTATTGAAAGTGAGGGGGTAGTATGGGATAATTACAAGATATAATGATACATATGGTTATATATGATTAAAACAGGATCATCTTGTAATTATCCCATACTACCTCCTCACTTTCAATAGACTCCCCCACCCCGACACACCTGTCATAATAAAGATCTGTAAAAAGTAGCTCATGGGGGGGGGGGGGGGGGGGGGGGGGGATCCCCATCACAATGTTTATCGATCACAGTATGGATTTATTTTAGGGGGTGGGGGGCTAAAAACGAAATATTACAGGGTAGGCTACCACTCACATCTCATATATATAATTATATTATTATTTCAATTAAATAATAAAATAAATAATTTAAAAAAAATAAAGTCAATAAAAATTGTTTTTAAAAAAATCATAATTATTGTTAATTTGTTGTTATTATAATAATACAGACACACATGTATACATGGCAGTTGCTGTCGGTGCTGTTGTTCCAGCTAGCCATGCTGTATTCATGATGTACGTCTCACACCCACCCACCACCACTTTTTTTTTTTTACCAGATTGTGTGAAAATAGGCACAAAAACCAAATTAAAATGAATTGATATTACTATAACAGATTGTGCCCCCCCCCCCCCCCCCCCCCCCCCAATTCCTTTCAGGTATCATTACTTTTGGTCTATTATTTATTAAGATTGATTTTGTTTTGGGTTTTTTAATCTGAAATTTTCACACACATAATAATAAAAATGTTAGTTTTTTTGTTAAATCACAAGGAAGAAAAATAAAGTAACCTGATGTATCACTCCCATCCCTGGTCCTCACAAATCCATTTATAGAAACTACACTCCATAGACAAGATTTCTTCTTTTTTTTTTTTTTTTTTTTTTTTTTTTTGGGGGGGGGGGGGGCGAATTCTTCGTGATGGGATCATCAAAAAAAAAAAAAAAAAAAAAAAAAAAAAAAAAAAAAAACCTTTAGGTAACCTCATCTATATTCGCTAGAAAAAATATGAGCTTTGGTATAAAAAAAAAATAATAGAAAAAAAAAAATTGCGATGCCATACGCACTGTGTCGTCTTAAAAGACCAACGAAGGTTAAAAGCGATAATATGATTGGTCGGTTCCTGAACAGTCATACCTGGGATTTGATTGGCTTAGAGATAACAACAGGAAAAAACGCGCCATTTGCAGTTTGCCAAAATAAATTTAATAATAAATAATGACAAAACATTGTGTATTTTGCACTATGAATTAGATTTGAGATCATTTTGATTGAGCAGAAACAATCACAGTTTATTACCGAATACTTGGCTATGGCGGAAAATGAAGAACTTCGGTCAAGTTTCGGATGTCCTACTATTTTCGTCACGTTTGGAAGGGAAAAAAAAAGGTAAACATGATTTTACTATTTTCTTACTTATTCTAGACACCTTTAATATATAAGTTGACATCTTTAACTGTATTTGTTCTAATATTGTGTGATGTTTGATGACAATCGAACGAATGTAACGTGTTCTACATGATGCAACATTGGGTTACGACACAGAAAATTTCCAAAATGGCCAATCAAGGCATATTTTTCGGGGGCAATTTAAATACACATAGATCACGTTGACATCATAAATAATACATTTAAATGCAAAATAAATATTTTAAGATGCCAAATTGATGCATTTATTACAGAATTTTTTTTGTTATTTCACCGATGGGTACAGATTTTTACAACGATAGTATTGCTTTTTTGGGGCGATTTAGATCACATGACCAGTTTCACGTACTCTGATAGGTCAGCAGTCTTTGTTTACAAATTAATTTAGTTTTAATGGGTTTAATTTATTTAAAGTATCACAAGTAGCAGTCATTTTTCATTTTATTTAGTAATATATATTGTGTTGGGGTACCATATGTTTCGTCCCCAAACCAGTTCGCCCCCAGTCAGTTCACCCCCAACTATTAGAGGGTTCGCCCCTTCCCCTAATATTATGTTAGGTAATAAAAATTATTTTGGCTTAGGTAATTGGTTGTTTGGCAAGTCTTCCTTATTCCCCCCCCCCCCCCCCCCGCCAAATTGTTTGTTTTTTAAATATTTGTTAGAAATTAATGTAAGGTTAGAGATAGTTATTAATAGATTTTTTTTTTAAGCTTATAAAACATAATGTGTATATTTCATAATCCTTTCTGGTGATCATGCTTGGGGTCCCAATGTCATGCATTCATATTTTTTTTTTTTGTACATTCAAAATTAATTATTTGAAAGTAAAATTTGCTTTGGGCTACAATAAACCTGAATTGTTTAGGGTACCAGACGTTTCGCCCCCAAATCGGATGTCAGTTCACCCTCGCATGCTTAACCAGTTCGCCCCCACAAAGGTACCAGTTCACACCCATAAAGATTTATATGTATTAATTAATTGAACTGGTGATTATGTCAAATGTGCCCGCACTGACTCAAGATCCAACCAAATCGTGGAAAGACGACAATCCCTCCCCTCTAAGAAAAGAAACACACACACACACAGTTTAACATGCCTCTAAAGAAACAATACAGTAATTGTTTAAAAGTAACAAATAATTGGGATTTGGGGGCGAACTGACAAATAGTTGGGGGCGCGAACTGGTACATGGGGCGAACAGGTCAAACTGGGGGCAAAACGTCATGGATTCATTGTCTATACAAAAAGTAAGTTTGTTTTGTTTAAAGACACCACTAGAGCACATTGATTTATTAATCATTGGCTATTGGATGTCAAACAGGTAATTTTGACATAATTTTTGAAAGGGAACCTGCTAAAAATTAATTAGTAGCAATGTATTTTTATCTATGCACCATCCCACAACAGGATAGCACTTACCAAGATGAAATACATACGAAATCGTGCAACAATTGCCGATCGATGCATACTTATTGTTTGCTGAGAATATATATAAAATTAAAAAATTACCTTGAAATATTTATACCATTATATTTTGTGTTGCTTGTTTACTCTGTTCACTTCACCCCCAACTGTCGGTATGGATGCCCCCAAATATGTACAACACATCTTTGGTTGCATTTTGTATTTATATTATTTTATATTACTTTGACTGGGGTGTGATATCAAGCCTTTTCGCCCCATGCCAGTTAATTTCTTTTCAAAACGTTTCAAAAGAAACTATAAAACTCTTAAACTGACACAGAAAAATTCTTGGATAGGATATTGACATACCTTTGGGATGGATTGGTTTGCATAAGGATGAAATGGACATTTACTTTGATTACAAGAAACACAAGTTATATATATATATATATATTTTTTTTTCTTCAGAAAAATCGTCAGCGCATTCTGGTCATCATATTATGGAAATATTTGTGACTGGTATGTATTTAGCAAACAATAATTTTGTTTTAAGATGCATGACTTGATGCATAAGAGGTGGTCTTTCAATGTCACAAGCCATTATACATAATTATTCAAAAATGTTTGATTATACCAGATCACTTGGAAATTAACTTTAACATGTGTTATCAGGTTAGTAGGAAATGCAATCTCTGCATGACAGTTAGTTGGTAATTTTTAAAACATCTATTTCAGGATAATAACTTTTACACTTTCCTTAACATTAGAATTTTTTTTTTTTTTCAATTCTTCCTTGTCCGCCCATATTCTTGAGTGAGCATCTTGAATTAAACATTTTAATAATAAAAAAAGTAACTTCCAGTTTACATTTGAACAGCATCTGACATCACATGTATGGTCACTGACAAGCATGCAGGGCTTTTTCTCGTTCTAACCAGTGCACCACAACTGGACAAAGACTGTGGTATGTGCTTTACTGTCTGTGGTAAAGTGCATATAACAGACCCCTTGCTGCATTAGAAAAGCTGTAGCAGCTTGACTACGAGTCAGAATTACCAAATGTTTGACATCCAATAGCCGATGATTAATTAATCATTAATTAAGCGAGAAGAAACCTGCTACAATTTTCCATTAGTAGCAAGGGATCTTTTATATGCACTATCCCACAGACTGGATAGCACATACCACAGCCTTCGATATACCAGTCGTGGTGCACTGGCTGGAACAAGAAAAGCCCTAAGGGCCCATCGACAGGGATCGATCATGGGTCAACTGTGCATCAATCGAGCGCTTTACCCCTATAGCTGGAAATGAGATGCATGCAGTTCTATGATGTACATTGTAGTAGACATGTACAAACTAATACATGTAGATAAATGCATGTTTTTTTTTTTTTAATTTCATTATTTCCCTCCCAGTCCAACACCCTTTATCTTTTCGTAATAGTTTATATTTTATAGGCCTGAAATTTGGTACAGATTCTTTAGACTCAAATATATATCATGTATTTTATTTTTTTATTTCTTCATAATTAAAATTAAAGGTAATCATTGAATATTTCAAAGTCTGTTTTATCCTTGAGATTTGACTGATACCAGGTAAAAAAGTAAACTTGAAAATTTAACTGAAAATTAGTTTGTTTTCTCTTGAAGTTTTGATTCCCCACACCTGAAATTTGGTAGCTAGGCTATGATTCTCTAGGGTAGTCTTTTTAAAACTAACAGAAAGAACTAAATGTTTACATTAATAATAAACAATAGCTAATTACATAGCAGATCTATCCAGACTACATTTGTTTTTCAGAATCCCATCTGAATGTTGGATGACATATATCAAGATGACACTGAACAGGACATAACTGAGGAAAATGGATGTGAGAGAATCCAATCTAACAGTTGGAAATAAATATATATATTATTTATAAAATATTTGTTTGCGTATACTGTTCAGATATATTAGTGAAAGAAATGTTTTATTTAATGACGCACTCAACACATTTTATTTACGGTTATATGGCGTCAGACATATGGTTACGGACCACACAGATTTTGAGAGGAAGCCTGCTGTCGCCACTACATGGGCTACTCTTCCGATTAGCAGCAAGGGATCTTTTATTTGCACTTCCCACAGGCGGGATAGCACAAACCATGGCCTTTTTTGAACCAGTTATGGATCACTGGTCAGTGCAAGTGGTTTACACCTACCCATTAAGCCTTGCGGAGCACTCACTCAGGGTTTGGAGTCGGTATCTGGATTAAAAATCCCATGCCTCGACTGGGATCGAACCCAGTACCTACCAGCCTGTAGACCGATGGCCTACAACGATACCACCGAGGCCGGTAGATATATTAGTGAGTCAGAATGAAACATCACTTTGTTAAGACTATTGTGCTTCAATTTTTATGTTTTGTGGACAGCTACATGTAGTTTACAGATAGGGCACGTGTAATAATACAGCAATTGCCTGAGAATATTGAAATGTGGCCTCCAAGGACAGATTGCTGCCTATTTTCATTTGTTTAATGATTAGTTCATCACTGACTACTGGATGTAAAAAATTAAATGGATAATTAATTCTGACCCATAGTTTTCAGAGGAAGCTCTCTACATGTTTCAAAGCAGCAAGTCATCTTTTATATGATCTTTCCTTGGACAGGACAGAACATACCACTGCCTTTGATAGATATTCACTTATACAGCAGTATCTCTAAAATATCGGTGAATCACTTGTATTTCACTAATTATACTTCACTTATACAGTGTTTTTTGTAAAATATCGGTGAATCACTTATATTTCACCTATACTTCACCTATACTTCACTTATACAGCAGTTTCTGTTAAGTATTAGTGAATCGCTTATACTTCACT
Source organism: Gigantopelta aegis (assembly GCF_016097555.1). Classification (NCBI taxonomy): domain Eukaryota; kingdom Metazoa; phylum Mollusca; class Gastropoda; order Neomphalida; family Peltospiridae; genus Gigantopelta; species Gigantopelta aegis. The sequence goes on along the minus strand of NC_054712.1, from coordinate 100,401 downwards.
TATATTTCACCTATACTTCACTTATACAGCAGTTTCTGTTAAGTATTAGTGAATCGCTTATACTTCACTTATATTTCACCTATACTTCAATTACACAACAGTATTAGTGAATCGCTTATACTTCACTTATATTTCACCTATACTTCACTTATACAGCAGTTTCTGTTAAGTATTAGTGAATCACTTATACTTCACTTATATTTCACCTATACTTCACTTACACAACAGTTTCTGTTAAATATTGGTGAATCACTTATACCTCACTTATATTTCACTTATACAGCAGTTTCTGTTACACTTATACTTCACTTATAAGTCACTTATATATATCCAACACTTCTGTTAAATGTAAGTGAATGACTTACACTTCACTTATATATATAGTTAACACTTCACCTATATGTCACATATACTTTGTATAAGTGATACCTCATTTGCATACAAAATCCTAATCGTTTACTTATAAGTCACTTATACTTGAAAAGTATTAACGACTTATACTTCACTTATAAGTGAAAAATATAAGGCAGGCACAGGGCAATAGCCTGATTGCCAGCCTGCTCAATCTGAACCGTACTTGCAGGCACAGGCAGCTGCAATAGCCTGATTGCCAGCCTGCTCAATCTGAACCGTACTTGCAGGCACAGACAGCTGCAATAGCCTGATTGCCAGCCTGCTCAATCTGAACCGTACTTGCAGGCACAGACAGCTGCAATAGCCTGATTGCCAGCCTGCTCAATCTGAACCGTACTTGCAGGCACAGACAGCTGCAATAGCCTGATTGCCAGCCTGCTCAATCTGAACCGTACTTGCAGGCACAGACAGCTGCAATAGCCTGATTGCCAGCCTGCTCAATCTGAACCGTACTTGCAGGCACAGACAGCTGCAATAGCCTGATTGCCAGCCTGCTCAATCTGAACCGTACTTGCAGGCACAGACAGCTGCAATAGCCTGATTGCCAGCCTGCTCAATCTGAACCGTACTTGCAGGCACAGACAGCTGCAATAGCCTGATTGCCAGCCTGCTCAATCTGAACCGTACTTGCAGGCACAGACAGCTGCAATAGCCTGATTGCCAGCCTGCTCAATCTGAACCGTACTTGCAGGCACAGACAGCTGCAATAGCCTGATTGCCAGCCTGCTCAATCTGAACCGTACTTGCAGGCACAGACAGCTGCAATAGCCTGATTGCCAGCCTGCTCAATCTCCTTGTGGCTTCTATCTGGCAGAACACACAACTTTTCTGCTTGTTGGAGATCACAGTATTTCCCCACTGCAGAGAGTTTTCCAAGTGAATAGGGTCGTGATGTGGTGTCACACCCTGATCATGCATGGATAAAAAGAAGAGAATATTATGGGAAGGTTCGAGGTTCTTCTGAAGGGTTCAGATATCAATGATCTTTGTGCTCGTTTGCAGGTAAATTATCTCATGAACTGTGGGTAGGAAGTGGTGTTGCAGAGGCATAACAACATGAATATCTTGTCCATCTCATGAATTGTGGATGGAAGTGGTGTTGCAGAGGCATAACAACATGAATATCTTGTCCATCTCATGAATTGTGGGATGGAAGTGCTGTTGCAGAGGCATAACAACATGAATATCTTGTCCATCTCATGAACTGTGGGTTGGAAGTGGTGTTGCAGAGGCATAACAACATGAATATCTTGTCCATCTCATGAACTGTGGGTTGGAAGTGGTGTTGCAGAGGCATAACAACATGAATATCTTGTCCATCTCATGAACTGTGGGTTGGAAGTGGTGTTGCAGAGGCATAACAACATGAATATCTTGTCCATCTCATGAACTGTGGGATGGAAGTGGTGTTGCAGAGGCATAACAACATGAATATCTTGTCCATCTCATGAACTGTGGATTGGAAGTGGTGTTGCAGAGGCATAACAACATGAATATCTTGTCCATCTCATGAACTGTGGGATGGAAGTGGTGTTGCAGAGGCATAACAACATGAATATCTTGTCCAGCTAATGTGACTAGACTCGTCATACATGTATTTGTCTTGACTGGTTCCATATTTATGACGTTTATTCATTTTTCGTCAATTTTTATGGCATTTCCCACGTCAGATTTTGGTAAAAAAAAGAGTTATTATTCATGTAGAGGTAAAAAAAAGAACTGGAATCAATGGAGAAATCTTTTCTGATAATTTTGTTGAACCTCGACCGTTTAATGACTGCACTGTGCGTTTCCTGTCCATACATTTTTACATCACATACTCATCTGGCATTGTCTTATGAACCTTTAAGAGGCACAGTGAGAATACTTATACAAATCTGTGAGATACCAATCAAACATTATTTTGTCTCATAAACATTTGACTGGAAAAAGAATGCCATTATGCCATGATGTAGTTGTGATGTACATGTAATGGCAGATGGAATTGGTTTATATAGCCGAGATTAATAAACTCCATCATATGTGGTCACGGAATGGGTCTGTCTAAGGATGGCAGATATTTGTATCTTTAAAACCAGTTAAAAGTGATAATGTGTAACAGTAATGATAAACCTATACACAAAATTTCAGCTCAATATCTTGTGGCATTGCAAAAAACATTTAAATGTCCAGAAAACACATTTTTGTATCTCCTAAGTTCAAGGACCATAACTGTCAAAAATGGGTAAATAGCCGGGAAAGTCAGTACAGATAAAGCAAAAACACAAAATTTCAGCAGAATGTGTTTTGTTCCACAGATAGTTTTCTGGACTTTCTTTTCATAGTGCCTCACTGTGAAAGAAAGTCCAGAAAACTATATGTGGGACAGGCAGATATAAATATGGAGACAAAACATACAGTCCCCTGCAGCTGGGACTGTTTGGGGACTAAAATCATAATAACCAATTCACTACAAGGAGTTACAAATTACTTGCCCCTCGACAAAGGTTCTGGTTTACAACATTCATTCACTCAGGACAGATAATCTAAAATTTGTCAGAATTCTTTTTTCTAAATATCGACTTACATAGATTCAAAAATTATATCATTAAGTGCGTTCTCATTACACAATTAGTCGCACCGACTTGTCACATGCGATTTGTCCGCCCTACAAAACTTGGAACGTTTAAGACTAAAGTTGTTCTGATTCAGGTGTTCTCACAGTAGGATTCGATCCCGCGCGACAAGGTGGTGTGATTATCAGGCCAAACAAAATAAATTTCTGATCTCTGGTCAGTGCGTGCGTTGATTAAATCGACCCTCACACATCGATGGGTTTTTTAAAATATTATTTCCCACAGTATGACGTTGATTTTTGCCAGGCTTTTCTTACTAATACTATGATGTAAAAACGCATTTGGAGCCAAAATGCCATTACGCATGAACAGAGGTACATTCTGATTTCAAATTATATATGCCCCTTATTTCAAATATAACCACCTTTTCTATGCAATCCATGCTTTAAAAAACTAAAAAAACTAATAAAAAACACATCGCAGCATCAATTGTGGACCTTTTGTCTGACCAGAGATAGACTTTTTGTTTTTGCCGAATATCACTGATGTAATTTCGTAACACATTAGAAATACAGATCTCCTATTATCAGGCTAGGAATATTTTGACATGAATGAAGTATGGAATTTCGTGAACCGATCCAACATCTCTCCCAGTTTTTCTACTGTCGGAAGAATTGTCGTTCTGAAAAAAAAGACGACGATGACAATTACATAGAATTTTGTATTTAGTGTGAAAGAAGAAACCCGCTCTCATCAATAAGATAATCCCTTTGAATAAGATCAGGGACAAGTATGTATGAACTTTTCCAGAGACAAAACTCGCCAGCTGCAGGCTTTGGTTAATACTGGATGAAACGGGAGACAGTGGAGGATGACTTTTCAGTCGTATATATGATTGTATAATTGGTTTAAACTGTATTCATTGCAGGTCAAAAACAGCATGACAAAATGAATATTTTACAACCAATAAAATAAAACAAAGAATATAACTTGTTCCAAATTTAGTAACAAAGAGTGGAAATAGAAGAAAAGGTGAAGAGGATGAACAGGTTATTGTTTTTACCATTACACATTATTTAGAATTATTTACAATTCTGAGATGTCAGAATTAAGAGAGAGAGAGAAAGAATGTGAATGGTTAATTAATCTCAAAACATTTGTTATTTATAATGAAATTCTGGACAGATTTGAATATACCGTTATATATACAGTATAATTGTATTCTACTAGCAGGATGTTTTCTCAAATTTGACTTGACATCCATGGCTTTAACTTTGGGAATTTTAGCATCATTTTACACGAAAATGGGAATTCTCACGTTCATTTTAAAAACTAGTAATATACTTGTAATTTATTCAAAGTAATATATCGATTTTGCATTATGAAATGTTACGGGTGAGGGAAGGAGTGTTTGTCAAGTGTTTTGTATCGTTTTAAAAAATATATCTTTATATAGAAATAAAAAAGGAATTATTTACATTCGGACTGGGAATTTTTTAGTCCAAAATTGGGAATAAAAAACCGACACAGCCTTTTGTGAATATTGCCGATTATCGGAGTATAGAGATATAGTTGATAAAACCCTGACTAGTCAATGGCAATTTGCATAAATTAAAACTTGAGTTAGCGACATGCAAAAACGACGACAGTTTGAGTAAAATATTGCACCCTATTAAATATATTAGTATGTTTGTTTGGTTAATGACACCACTAGAGCACAATGATTTATTAATCATCAGCTATTAACTTGTTTTCCAATCAGGTGCGACTGATGTTGGTGAGTATTACCTGAAATGACTTGTTCCTTCGATCTGGCCGAACCCGGTCCCTGGAACAACACACATTCCCGTTTCTTCCAGCAGACTGAAGCAGAAAAACACATCAGGGGCAACCCCCTTATCCTGAAAATGAGAGATCAACATGTCTTTAACTCCTGTATCCTGGAAACAAGAGATCAACATGTGTTAAACACCTGTATCCATGGGACAAGACCCAGCTTACAATCATGTGACAGGCAACCCCAAACCATTACTGAACCTCCACCTTACGGGGTCGTAGGTCATATGTTCCTGGGTGTGTAGGCAGCATTTTTATGCCTCCAAACTCTCAATCAGCCATCTGTGACATGGAGCAGGAACCGGCTTTTGTCGGACCAATGGACTCTTCGCCATATAGATATAGATATATAGATATAGATATTTATCATATAATATCTTACATTTTCAGTGCAATCAAAGTATGTGATATTTTTCAGATCACATACTTTAAGAATTTAATAACTTTGCAAATTAGATGTAAATTAGTCGAGGTCTCGGCACTAGGTTTATTGACATTTAAGCAAACGTACTTGGGTGACACTCCATGATTGAAGTATGCATTCACAGTCATCAAATAAAAACATTTCAGTGGCAATTTGACACCGAAAGCTGTCCAGCGTTCAGAAAACAAAAAACGTTAAGCATAACTTTATTTTGATGTAAGGACATCCAAAATGACGACATTCGAGTTTGACGTCATTTCCATTCAAAACTACACCGTGCTACATATTCTCACGTCATTTGAATATCTAGTAATGGCGGACTGGAATTAAAGTTGCTTGTGCAGTTTACAAAAACACGTATTAAGCTTGAGCTTATATGATAAAGAGATTATTACCCTCGTGTATTTCGGTATCGTCAATATCATATATTAGGAATAAAAATAATGTATTATGCTCGCCAGAGGCTTGCATAATACAATTTTTATTACTAATATATGATATTGACAATACCGAAAAAACACTCTGGTAATAACCTATATATATATATATATAGATATGGGCAATGGGCAACTATATTTACGTGCCCCTATCCACAAGGGTTCAGGCACGCCCGCCCCGGATCTAGCCTCTGACTTCGCCAGTGACCACCTCCGGGGCAGGAGGAGGAGGGGGGGGGTAGGAGGGGGGGGTAGGAGGGGGGGAGTGGGGGGGGGGAGGTATAGATAGATAGATAGATAGATAGATATATATACTGTTAGGGTTATGTAACTGCTGACTCCAAACAAGACAGATGGTTAATTATCTCTGAGAGTACTGCTAAAGCAATATATGTCACCTACTGCGCCCAACAATTGTTCGTATCTCCTAAGTTCATGGACCATAAAAATTAGTAAATTGCCATGAAAGTCAAACTTCGATTTGTAACAGAACATGATAAAGCTATACAACAAATTTCAGTTGAATATCTTGAGGCACTGCAAAACATTATTCCTGAAAACATATTTTAGTATTTTCTAAGTTCAAGGGTCATAACTTGTGAAAAATGGGTAAATCACTATGAAAGTCAAACTTGATGTGTAACAGTACATGATAAAGCTATACATAAATATTCAGCTCAATATCAAGGCATTGTGAAAAAACCCATCTGGAAAACTATATGATGGACAGACGGATGAACAGACAAAGATGAAACCTATATTTATACAGAGGATACTCCCCGAGTGTTTTCTGATATCATAATTTATCAGCACGAGTTGATAAAAGTATGAAATCTGAGGCTTGACAAGCATTTTAAATCTTTATTCAATGAGTGCTGATAAATAGAGGTTATTATCAGAGTGTTTTTTCGGTATTGTCAATATCATATAGTAGTAATAAAAATTGTATTATGCGAGCCTCTGGCAAGCATAATACATTATTTTTATTCCTAATATACATGTATGATATTGACGATACCGAAATACACAAGGGTAATAATCTCTTTATCATATAAGCTCAAGCTTAATACAACGTATTTTTGTAAACTGTACACGCAACTTTAATTCCAGTCCGCCATTACTAGATGTAAGAATATGTGGCGCGGTGTATTTTTGAATGGAAATGACGTCAAACACGAATGACATCATTTTAGATGTCCTTACATCAAAATAAAGTTATGCTTAACGTTTTTTGTTTTCTTAACGCTGGATAGCTTTCAGTGTCAAATTGTCATTGAAATGTTTTTATTTGATGACTATGAATGCATATGTCAATCATGGAGTGTCACCCGAGTACGTTTGCTTAAATGTCAATAAACCTAGTGCCGAGACCTCGACTAATTTACATCTAATTTGCAAAGTTATCAAATTCTTAAAGTATGTGATCTGAAAAATATCACATACTTTGATTGCACTGAAAATGTAAGATCTTATATGATAAATTATGATATCAAAAGACACGAGGGTGGTATTCTTTTTATCATCCATTATCATTCTTTTCATCTGTAAACAATCGTAAACAATGTCAGTAATGTGGGTTGAATGTCACTATATTTGGCAGGGTAGACTCGTTAACTAGCAGAATGATAGTGGCGTGACGTCACTATTGATAGGTTTAGCACTGAAACATACACAGTGACGTAACAAAATAATGGCTTGTGATTAAAATTTGACCAATCAAGATTACAAGAAGCGATATCTCCTAGGATAATATCGCAGGAGATATTGCAAATTATAGTGCCAGCGACATCTCCTACAAAAGCCTTTAATGGATGATACAGTCCCCTCCGGTCAGACTAATAATTTTGGTGGCAGGAAGCATCTGTAAGACCGTGTCTTTTAGAATGTATTTAACATAAGTACGTTTTATGGTTCATTTTGTTTAATGACACCACTAGAGCACACTGATTAATTAATCATTGGCGCTTGGATGTCAAACATTTGGTAAATTTGACACGTAGTCATCAGAGGAAATCTGCTACATTTTTCCTAGCAAGGGATCTTTTATATGCACTTTCCCACATACAGGAAATCACATACCACAGCCTTTGTCCAGTTGTGGTGCACTGGTTGGAATGAGAAAATCCCCAATCAGCTGAATGGATCCACCGATGTGGTTCGATCCTGCAACACAAGCACCTTAAGCGAGCACTCAACCCACTGAGCTGAATCCCACCCACATACAGATGTACTAGTGAACACAAACCTTGGCAGCTTGTAGAGCTGAATCCCACCCACATACAGATGTACTAGTGAACACAAACCTTGGCAGCTTGTAGAGCTGAATCCCACCCACATACAGATGTACTAGTGAACACAAACCTTGGCAGCTTGTAGAGCTGAATCCCACCCACATACAGATGTACTAGTGAACACAAACCTTGGCAGCTTGTAGAGCTGAATCCCACCCACATACAGATGTACTAGTGAACACAAACCTTGGCAGCTTGTACAGCTGAATCCCACCCACATACAGATGTACTAGTGAACACAAACCTTGGCAGCTTGTAGAGCTGAATCCCACCCACATACAGATGTACTAGTGAACACAAACCTTGGCAGCTTGTAGAGCTGAATCCCACCCACATACAGATGTACTAGTGAACACAAACCTTGGCAGCTTGTAGAGCTGAATCCCACCCACATACAGATGTACTAGTGAACACAAACCTTGGCAGCTTGTAGAGCTGAATCCCACCCACATACAGATGTACTAGTGAACACAAACCTTGGCAGCTTGTAGAGCTGAATCCCACCCACATACAGATGTACTAGTGAACACAAACCTTGGCAGCTTGTAGAGCTGAATCCCACCCACATACAGATGTACTAGTGAACACAAACCTTGGCAGCTTGTAGAGCTGAATCCCACCCACATACAGATGTACTAGTGAACACAAACCTTGGCAGCTTGTAGAGCTGAATCCCACCCACATACAGATGTACTAGTGAACACAAACCTTGGCAGCTTGTAGAGCTGAATCCCACCCACATACAGATGTACTAGTGAACACAAACCTTGGCAGCTTGTAGAGCTGAATCCCACCCACATACAGATGTACTAGTGAACACAAACCTTGGCAGCTTGTAGAGCTGAATCCCACCCACATACAGATGTACTAGTGAACACAAACCTTGGCAGCTTGTAGAGCTGAATCCCACCCACATACAGATGTACTAGTGAACACAAACCTTGGCAGCTTGTAGAGCTGAATCCCACCCACATACAGATGTACTAGTGAACACAAACCTTGGCAGCTTGTAGAGCTTTAGGCGGCAGCGTCAGCTTGGGGAAGGCGTACATGGCTCCCTGGACGATGTTACACCGGATTCCAGCGATTGAGTTGAACGTCTCCGTCACCATACTGGCCTTCTTCTTCAAGTCTCCCAGAACCTGGTCCGTTTCCTCAACAAAACAATTTACAGCTTTATCACTCGGAGGTTCTACACAATTATCACCAGTTTAATGAGGGTTTAATGCACGGTGAGTTCTACACAATTATCACCAGTTTAATGAGGTTTAACGCATGGTGAGTTCTACTCAATTATCACCAGTTTAATGAGGGTTTAACGCACGGTGAGTTCTACACAATTATCACCAGTTTAATGAGGGTATAACGCACGGTGAGTTCTACACAATTATCACCAGTTTAATGAGGGTTTAACGCACGGTGAGTTCTACTCAATTATCACCAGTTTAATGAGGGTTTAACGCACGGTGAGTTCTACACAATTATCACCAGTTTAATGAGGGTTTAACGCACGGCGAGTTCTACACAATTATCACCAGTTTAATGAGGGTTTAATGCACGGCGAGTTCTACTCAATTATCACCAGTTTAATGAGGGCTTAACGCACGGTGAGTTCTACTCAATTATCACCAGCTTAATGAGGGCTTAACGCACGGTGAGTTCTACACAATGATCACCAGTTTAATGAGGGCTTAACGCACGGTGAGTTCTACTCAATTATCACCAGTTTAATGAGGGTTTAACGCACGGTGAGTTCTACTCAATTATCACCAGTTTAATGAGGGCTTAACGCACGGTGAGTTCTACTCAATTATCACCAGTTTAATGAGGGCTTAATGCACGGTGAGTTCTACACAATTATCACCAGTTTAATGAGGGCTTAACGCACGGTGAGTTCTACACAATTATCACCAGTTTAATGAGGGCTTAACGTACGGTGAGTTCTACACAATTATCACCAGTTTCATGAGGGTTTAACGCACGGTGAGTTCTACTCAATTATCACCAGTTTAATGAGGGTTTAACAAGTTTCCCAGCCCTCGGCCGTGGCTAGTGAATGTTTGGTGTAGGCTAGTGAATGTTTGGTGTGGACTAGTGAATGTTTGATGTGGGCTAGTGAATGTTTGGTCTGGGCTAGTGAATGTTTGGTGTGCGCTAGTGAATGTTTGGTGTGGGCTAGTGAATGTTTGGTGTGGGCTAGTGAATGTTTGGTGTGGGCTAGTGAATGTTTGGTGTGCGCTAGTGAATGTTTGGTGTGGGCTAGTGAATGTTTGGTCTGGGCTATTGGAAATTATCCACTGTATTATTATAACACAAAGGGCTAGCTCTGCCACTCACCAATTGTGAATTTTATCAACAATTGGCGGGGAAAAAAATTCATGTAATAATTATTCCCCCCCTCCCCCCAACGTAATAATTAGTATTTTGTTGCAAAATAACTGTGGGTTTTGCATATTTTGATACAATTTGGTGAAATGTTTTGCTCAGCCAGAGCTAGCCCTGATAGAGCACTAGCCAAAACTTCTGTGAGGGCAAGTGACTTTCTCAAACATTTGTCAAACACGAGGGCAAGTGACTTTCTCAAACATGTCAAACACGAGGGCAAGTGACTTTCTCAAACATGTGTCAAACCCGAGGGCAAGTGACTTTCTCAAACATTTGTCAAACACGAGGGCCAGTGACTTTCTCAAACATGTCAAACACGAGGGCAAGTGACTTTCTCAAACATGTCAAACACAAGGGCAAGTGACTTTCTCAAACATGTGTCAAACCCGAGGGCAAGTGACTTTCTCAAACATTTGTCAAACACGAGGGCCAGTGACTTTCTCAAACGTGTCAAACACGAGGGCAAGTGACTTTCTCAAACATGTCAAACACAAGGGCAAGTGACTTTCTCAAACAACTGTCAAACACGAGGGAAAGTGACTTTCTCAAACATGAGGGCAAGTGACTTTCTCAAACATGTGTCAAACACGATGGCAAGTGACTCTCTCAAACATCTGTCAAACATGAGGGCAAGTGACTCTCAAGCACCTGTCAAACATGAGGGCAAGTGACTTTTTCAAACGTGTGTCAAACACAAGAGCAAGTGACTTTCTCAAACATTTGTCAAACCCGAGGGCAAGTGACTTTCTCAAACATTTGTCAAACACGAGGGCAAGTGACTCTCTCAAACATGTGTCAAACACGATGGCAAGTGACTCTCTCAAACACCTGTCAAACACGAGGGCAAGTGACTTTCTCAAACACCTGTCAAACATGAGGGCAAGTGGCTTTCTCCAACGTGTGTCAAACACAAGGGCAAGTGACTGTCAAACAGCTGTCAAACATGAGGGCAAGTGACTTTCTCAAACATGTGTCAAACACAAGGGCAAGTGACTGTCAAACGTGTCAAACACGAGAGCAAGTGACTTTCTCAAACACCTGTCAAACACGAGGGCAAGTGACTTTCTCAAACATGTGTCAAACACAAGGGCAAGTGACTTTCTCAAACACCTGTCAAACACGAGGGCAAGTGACTTTCTCAAACATTTGCCAAACACGATGGCAAGCGACTTTCTCAAACACGGCTATACAAATGGTCACTTCTTGCACCATCATTTTGCATTTGTACACAATAAATAAAAATATATCTTAACATAATTTTATGTTACTTGTTTTTTCTTTCATTATTTTATACTTAAACTTAATATTCTGAAGGAAGAAAGGAAATGTTTTTATTAAACGTCGCACTCAACACATTTTATTTACGGTTATATGGCATCAGACATGGTTAAGGACCACACAGATATAGAGAGGAAACTCGCTGTCTCCACTTCATAGGCTACTCTTTTCGATTAGCAGCAAGGGATCTTTTGTATGCACTATCCCACAGACAGATTAGTACATACCACAGCCTTTGTTACACCAGTTGTGAAGCACTGGCTGGAATGAGAAATAGCCCAATGGGTACACCGATGGGGATCGATCCCAGACCGACCACACATCAAGCGAATGCTTTACCACTGAGCTACGTCCTGCCCCCTAATATTGTGATGACGATTTGAACAATTTAATAAATATTGTTGCTAATTGCAAAGAACAATTTAATAAATATTGTTGCTAATTGGAGAGAACAATTTAATAAATATTGTTGCTAATTGCAAAGAACAATTTAATAAATATTGTTGCTAATTGCAAAGAACAATTTAATAAATATTGTTGCTAATTGCAAAGAACAATTTAATAAATATTGTTGCTAATTTCAAAGAACAATTTAATAAATATTGTTGCTAATTGGAAAGAACAATTTAATAAATATTGTTGCTAATTGGAGAGAACAATTTAATAAATATTGTTGCTAATTGGAGAGAACAATTTAATAAATATTGTTGCTAATTGGAGAGAACAATTTAATAAATATTGTTGCTAATTGCAGAGAACAATTTAATAAATATTGTTGCTAATTGCAGAGAACAAGTTAATAAATTTTGTTGCTAATTGGAGAGAACAATTTAGTAAATATTATTGCCAATTGGAGAGAACAATTTAATAAATATTGTTGCCAATTGGAGAGAACAATTTAATAAATATTGTTGCTAATTGCAGATAACAATTTAATAAATATTGTTGCTAATTGCAGAGAACAAGTTAATAAATTTTGTTGCTAATTGGAGAGAACAATTTAATAAATATTGTTGCTAATTGCAAAGAACAATTTAATAAATATTGTTGCTAATTGGAGAGAACAATTTAATAAATATTGTTGCCAATTGGAGAGAACAATTTAGTAAATATTGTTGCCAATTGGAGAGAACAATTTAATAAATATTGTTGCCAATTGCAGAGAACAATTTAATAAATATTGTTGCCAATTGGAGAGAACAATTTAATAAATATTGTTGCCAATTGGAGAGAACAATTTAATAAATATGGTTGCCAATTGGAGAGAACAATTTAATAAATATTGTTGCTAATTGCAGAGAACAATTTAATAAATATTGTTGCTAATTGGAAAAAACAATTTAATAAATATTGTTGCTAATTGCAGAGAACAATTTAATAAATATTGTTGCTAATTGGAGAGAACAATTTAATAAATATTGTTGCTAATTGGAGAGAACAATTTAATAAATATTGTTGCTAATTGGAGAGAACAATTTAATAAATATTGTTGCTAATTGCAGAGAACAATTTAATAAATATTGTTGCTAATTGCAGAGAACAAGTTAATAAATTTTGTTGCTAATTGGAGAGAACAATTTAGTAAATATTATTGCCAATTGGAGAGAACAATTTAATAAATATTGTTGCCAATTGGAGAGAACAATTTAATAAATATTGTTGCTAATTGCAGATAACAATTTAATAAATATTGTTGCTAATTGCAGAGAACAAGTTAATAAATTTTGTTGCTAATTGGAGAGAACAATTTAATAAATATTGTTGCTAATTGCAAAGAACAATTTAATAAATATTGTTGCTAATTGGAGAGAACAATTTAATAAATATTGTTGCCAATTGGAGAGAACAATTTAGTAAATATTGTTGCCAATTGGAGAGAACAATTTAATAAATATTGTTGCCAATTGCAGAGAACAATTTAATAAATATTGTTGCCAATTGGAGAGAACAATTTAATAAATATTGTTGCCAATTGGAGAGAACAATTTAATAAATATGGTTGCCAATTGGAGAGAACAATTTAATAAATATTGTTGCTAATTGCAGAGAACAATTTAATAAATATTGTTGCTAATTGGAAAAAACAATTTAATAAATATTGTTGCTAATTGCAGAGAACAATTTAATAAATATTGTTGCTAATTGCAGAGAACAATTTAATAAATATTGTTGCTAATTGGAGAGAACAATTTAATAAATATTGTTGCTAATTGGAGAGAACAATTTAATAAATATTGTTGCTAATTGGAGAGAACAATTTAATAAATATTGTTGCTAATTGAAAAGAACTAATTTAAAAACCATGTTACAAACACTTTGAACAATTTAATAAATATTGTTGTTAATTGAAAAGAACTAATTTAGAAACCATGTAACAAACACTTTGCATGTATCACGTGCATTGTGACGTTTAAATGTTGCACTTCATGATACTATCATATCCCAACATACTGCGTGTTGGTTTTCTATAATACAATTTCAAGCGTATGTTTCTTTTAGATGTCAGTATATTTTGTCTTAATTTACAATTTTTTGTTTTTTTAAATGTACCAGCATCTAAACAACATTATCTGCTCAATATGGAAATCAGAACTAGTCTGACAGGGCTTAAAGTTAGTTTGATAGCCCTAGTGTATAAAATATGGAAATCAGAACTAGTTTGACAGGGCTTAAAGTTAGTTTGTTAGCCCGAGTGTATAAAATATGAAGACTTTGTAGTTTTACAATTAAGAAAGGTAACCTATACTTTGATGTCGTACAAGCTATGAGAAAGTCTTTTTTCTTTTCTTTGGTCAATTTAACACCTCTGTAAACTAGAACAGAAACAGGAAGCCAAGCCACTAGGAATGTGTTTGATGTTAAAGCATACACCAGCATTAATGCAGCCGTCTCCTCCAACGTGTGGTTTGTATGTATACTCAGAAACAATACTCATCCTTGTCAACGTCCCTTTATTTCTACTGAAAACAACAGTAAAGGAATTCAGTATGAGTTTTACCTGTTTAAATAAATCTTATCCTGCAGCCACTGTTTCTACTGTCTGATTACGATGACCGATTAAAGCAAAGTCATAAATATATACTAGCAGATTATTACTTTTCACATCATGCATGTGATGTCATATGCACAGCTACATTACAAAATTGCTCATTTGATCTCTAGGTCATCGTACAATGTAGGTAAAATAACAGAAATAATGGCTTATCCCTTTAAATTTTTTTATGGACTGCCGAATAAATATAATAACCAGTTAAAGATGTAGACATAAAATGTTCTATTACCTTCACAGCCTAAAGGCAGCACACCACCATTTGTCATGTCGTTACTTGCTTCAGCACCTTAATATCATCCAGTTTAGGAAATCATTCCTCATTAAAAAAAATACTAAAAAATTCCGATATGCTTTTTGAAATCTTTCTTTGATGATTACACCTAGGTTGACCTCTGTAGTATTTAAATAGCTCAATGGTTTGAAGTAACTTGTTATATGTAGTACTAACTGATAACAACTGTGCAAGTGGTATGGTGTCACATGTATACTGACACACAATGAAAACGCAAAACAGATATTTTCAATATTTTGTTGTGATTAATGAAAAATATATTTATTGGAATTAAAATAACAATTTATGAGAGGAAGCCATTGATTGGTACTTTTGTCTGGGTTTTAATCCTGGTTTTGTTCTCGTTACACATACAATAGCAGAAACACACAAAATGGTGTGAAATGTGTTTACTACATGCTCAATCATGCTGCATGCAATGCACGAGAAATGTCAGTATGTGGACACATAAAAGTCACGTAACGGTGTCATATTCCTTGTCACATTAACAATGCCACGACTCAGAGAAGAACAAAGGGAGCAAGCGTTGGGCATGGTTCAAGGGGGACTTCACAAAGCCAAGTTGCTAGGACCTTCAGAATCCATCCATCAACTATTGGACGACTTGTTGAACGTCATCAAAAGACTGGGAGTGTCCGTGATCAACCTTGACCTGGTCAACGTCCCGTTACGACCCCATGCCAAGATTGGCAGCAACGACGACACCACCTCCCTGACCAGTTCAGAACTGCGACGATGACAGCAAGCAACATGATAGGATGTTATGGATGGCCTATCCATCCGATGATGGTCATCCGTCGACTCAGAACGGCTGAACTCAGATGCAGACACCCGTTCAACGGTAACATCATGACACCGCGCTGCGAGACTACAGTTTGTTCTCTAGAATGGTAATCATCCACTAGCCTTTTACCAGAGCATTGTTTTCTCAGATGAGTCCCGTTTCTCTGTCTCCTTTGCCAGTGGAAGAGCATGTGTGTACAGGAGACTCCATGAACGGTATGCTAACGAATGTGAGGGAACGTGATCAGTTTGGCAGCGGTTGTCTGATGGTATCGGGGGCAATCAACTGTGATTTCAGGAGTTATCTATCTCATCATGGTCCACGATGCCCTTACAGCCCAGTGTTATGTTGACGTTATTCTAAGACCAGTTCTCCAGCCACTTTTGCGCCGTCACCGAAGACCAGGAGGTCCCCTTCTGTTTCAACAAGACAATGCCTGTCCACATACTGCAAGAATTACCCAGGCATTCCTGCAACAAGCTGGTATCACCATTATGAACTGGCCCGCCGTTTCACCGGATTTGAACCCAAATGAACACGTGGGATGAGTTAGGACATCGTATACGTCACCGCCAGCCTGCAAAGACATTGCAGGAGTAGTGGAGGAACATTCCTGTGGCTTATGTGAGATGTTTGTGCCAATCCTTTCCTGTCATCTTCACGCATGCTCACAGGCCAATGGTGGACACACCTGATACTGACCTTGATATGGGTGTGTTGAACTTTTCGATTACGAATGCAACTCAATTACTGATGATAACTGGCCATGTTTCTTGTGAATGTATCTCATGAATACCAGTCATTAATGTCATATCACATTATCCATCAATTCATTAATAGTTTGTCGTTATTTGCAATGAAAAGTTGTTTTTGCATTTTCATTGTGTTTCAGTATATAACAGCAACACGAGGCTGTAGTCTGGCATAGAGGCCATTAATTGACACATTTCTTGGTTGACCTACATTTGTATGTTGATTTTTAACATGGTACATGTCAGTTGAGAGCACTCCCTAAAATTAGTAGTCACATGACCCTCTTGACAGTATTGTATTTTTCACAGAATATATTCAAACATAGAAATTCTATTGAACTGCATGGAGTAATTGATGGCGGTGTGTAACCTAAAGCCAATATCCTACATCATTAACTAGTTATATTCTCTACATACTCTGCTGAAAACAACAGTAAGAGAATCCAGTGTGCGTTTTACCTGTATGTAACCTATAGCCGATATCCTACATCATTAATTAGTTATATTCTCTACATACTCGGCTGAAAACAACAGTAAGAGAATCCAGTGAGCGTTTTACCTGTATGTAACCTAAAGCCGATATCCTACATCATTAACTAGTTATATTCTCTACATACTCTGCTGAAAACAACAGTAAGAGAATTCAGTGTGCGTTTTACCTGTATGTAACCTAAAGCCGATATCCTACATCATTAACTAGTTATATTCTCTACATACTCTGCTGAAAACAACAGTAAGAGAATCCAGTGTGCGTTTTACCTGTATGTAACCTATAGCCGATATCCTACATCATTAACTAGTTATATTCTCTACATACTCGGCTGAAAACAACAGTAAGAGAATCCAGTGTGCGTTTTACCTGTTTAAATAAATCGTACGATGGTTCGCCTGGTTTTGGTGGATTCACGACCACATCCATGACAGCCTGCAATAAAAATATCTTGTTTTTAAAGGAAAGGAATGTCTGTCTATCAACACCCCAGCACATTTTAAACTACAGTATTTAAAGTTTAACATTTGACATCTGTTCGAAAGATGTAAGAGAGGAAATCCACTTTCCCACATAGACTTCTCCTACCACACACTCAAGCAGCAAGGGATCTTTCCACATAGACTTCTCCTACCACACACACACAAGCAAGCAGCAAGGGGTCTTTTATAGCCCCTTTCCCACATAGACTTCTCCTACCACACACTCAAGCAGCAAGTGATCTTTCATAGACACTTTCCCACATAGACTTCTCCTACCACACACACGCAAGCAGCAAGGGGTCTTTTATAGCCCCTTTCCCATAGAACATTACACACATAGAGAATATTATATGAGTGTCCATGACAGACAATGTTTACGACATGAGTGTTCTCGCTCAGGAAATACGACAATTCAGGCACGAGTGTCCAGGTGCAGACATTAAAACAGACACTAACTCACCTGACCAATGAGTTAACACGACACTAACTCACCTGACCAATGACTGACGAGTTAACATGACACTAACTCACCTGACCAATGGCTGATGAGTTAACACGACACTAACTCACCTGATCAATGACTGATGAGTTAACACGACACTAACTCACCTGACCAATGACTGATGAGTTAACACGACACTAACTCACCTGACCAATGACTGATGAGTTAACATGACACTAACTCACCTGACCAATGACTGATGAGTTAACACAACACTAACTCACCTGACCAATGAGTTAACCTGACACTAACTCACCTGACCAATGACTGATGAGTTAACATGACCCTAATTCACCTGACCAATGACTGGTGAGTTAACATGACACTAACTCACCTGACCAATATCTGACGAGTTAACACAACAGTAACTCACCTGACCAATATCTGATGAGTTAACATGACATTAACTCACCTGACCAATGACTGATGAGTAAACATGACACTAACTCACCTGACCAATGACTGATGAGTTAACTCGACATTAACTCACCTGACCAATATCTGATGAGTTAACACGACACTAACTCACCTGACCAATATCTGATGAGTTAACACAACATTAACTCACCTGACCAATGACGGATAAGTTAACATGACACTAACTCACCTGACCAATGACTGATGAGTTAACACGACACTAACTCACCTGACCAATGACTGATGAGTTAACACGACACTAACTCACCTGACCAATGACTGATGTGTTAACACGACACTAACTCACCTGACCAATGACTGATGAGTTAACACGACACTAACTCACCTGACCAATATCTGATGAGATTACACAACATTAACTCACCTGACCAATGACTGATGAGTTAACACGACACTAACTCACCTGACCAATGTCTGATGAGTTAACACGACACTAACTCACCTGACCAATGTCTGATGAGTTAATACGACACTAACTCACCTGACCAATATCTGATGAGTTAACACGACACTAACTCACCTGACCAATATCTGATGAGTTAACTCGACACTAACTTACCTGACCATTGCCTGATGAGTTAACTCGACACTAACTCACCTGACCAATATCTGATGAGTTAACACAACACTAACTCACCTGACCAATGACTGATGAGTTAACTCGACACTAACTCACCTGACCAATATCTGATGAGTTAACACCCCACTAACTCACCTGACCAATGACTGATGAGTTAACTCGACACTAACTCACCTGACCAATATCTGATGAGTTAACATGACATTAACTCACCTGACCAATGACTGATGAGTTAACATGACACTAACTCATCTGACCAATGACTGATGAGTTAACTCGACACTAACTCACCTGACCAATGACTGATGAACAGAGTTTAGCAGAGATGGACTTCACCAGCATGGCTCTCACACCAGGGTCAAGGTTGACCACCTCTGCATATCCACCGCGAAATCCACATCTGATAAAGAAGAATTCCATGAAACTCGCCTACCCTAAAACTACTTGGTGTTGCTAATAGTTGCATCCATAGATGTTTATTTCAATACATGTTAATATAAAAGAAAAAAATTAAAATAACTTAAATTTTTTTTTTAATCTGTTATATTCATTATTGTTTAACATCATCCCTTTGGTCCAGCCGTAGCAATGCAAGTTTGTTAATTTCTCGATGAACGTAAACATAACGTTATCAGGGTTATACCTGATGTTTACTGAACGTAAACATAACGTTATCAGGGTTATACCTGATGTTTACTGAACGTAAACATAACGTTATCAGGGTTATACCTGATGTTTACTGAGCGTTTTTGTTTAAGAATAAAAAAATAATGTACATTCATCTGGGTATGAAAAAAAAGCAAAAAAAAAGCTTATGTTTGGAAGTTTATGCTACATGATAGTGTGATGTTTGGAAGTTTATGCTACATGATAGTGTGATGTTTGGAAGTTTATGCTACATGATAGTGTGATGTTTGGAAGTTTATGCTACATGATAGTGAGATGTTTGGAAGTTTATGCTACATGATAGTGTGATGTTTGGAAGTTTATGCTACATGATATTGTGATGTTTGGAAGTTTATGCTACATGATAGTGTGATGTTTGGAAGTTTATACTACATAATAGTGTGATGTTTGGAAGTTTATGATACAGGATAGTGTGATGTGTGGAAATTTATGCTACAGGATAGTGTGATGTCTGGAAATTTAAGCTACATGGTAGTGTTATGTTTGGAAGTTTATACTACTTTATGCAACTTTCTTGATTCTTTTGCGTAATTTTAAACAGCATTAACTACCCTAAACTTTTATTAAAATGAGAAAACCAACAAAAATAATATACCCCAATAACATGTTGTGTGTCCAAAATGAATCCAGTAGCCAGAAGGTTAACTGCTCTATTACATGTTTGGATCATTACCTAGATAACACCGAGTGTTTTAGACCAGTAGATTACTAAGGGGGACAACTCACTCTCCCATGTATCCCTTGGATGTCGACATAAACGAAGCCAGCTCCACAGTCTGGTAATCCGGCCCCATCGCAGAGAGCACCTTCTTGAACGAATGGAATTCTGACCCAGCAGCATAGATATTGTGTTGATAGACCTACAAATAGATATTGTGTTGATAGACCTACAAATAGATATTGTGTTGATAGACTTACAAATAGATATTGTGTTGATAGACCTACAAACAGATATTGTGTTGATAGACCTATAAATAGATATTGTGTTGATAGACCTACAAATAGATATTGTGTTGATAGACCTACAAATAGATATTGTGTTGATAGACTTACAAATAGATATTGTGTTGATAGACCTACAAACAGATATTGTGTTGATAGACCTATAAATAGATATTGTGTTGATAGACCTATAAATATATACTGTGTTGACAGACCTACAAATATATAGTATTGATAGACCTATAAATAGATATTGTGTTGATAGACCTATAAATAGATATTGTGTTGACAGACCTATAGATATTGTGTTGATAGACCTACAGATACTGTTGATAAGACATATAAATAGATATTGTGTTGATAGACCTACACATGTATAAATAGATATGTTGATAAATCTAGAAATAGATATTGTGTTGATAGACCTATAAACAGATATTGTGTTGGTAGACCTATAAATAGATATTGTTGATAAACCTAGAAATAGATATTGTGGTGATAGACCTAGAAATAGATATTGTGTTGATAACCTAGAAATAGATCTTGTGTAGTTTAGATGTAGATTTACAAATCATAGTTTGTTTTGTTTAACAACACCACTAGAGCACATTGATTAATTAATCATTGGCTATTGGATGTCAAATGTTTGGTAATTCTAACAGGTAGTCATCGGAGTTAACCTGCTACATTTGTCATTGGAGGAACCTGCTATATTTGTCATCAGGGGAAATCTACAATATTTGTCATCGGGGGAAATCTACTATATTTGTCATCAGAGGAAATCTGCTATATTTGTCATCAGGGGAACTCTACTATATTTGTCATCAGAGGAAATCTACTATATTTGTCATCAGAGGAAATCTACTATATTTGTCATCGGGGGAAATCTGCTATATTTGTCATCAGAGGAAATCTACTATATTTGTCATCGGGGGAAATCTGCTATATTTGTCATGAGAGGAAATCTACGATATTTGTCATCAATCTACTATATTTGTCATCAGAGGAAATCTGCTATATTTGTCATCAGAGGAAATCTACTATATTTGTCATCAGAGGAAATCTACTATATCTGTCATCAGAGGAAATCTACTATATTTGTCATCAGAGGAAATCTACTATATTTGTCATCGGGGGAAATCTGCTATATTTGTCATCAGAGGAAATCTAGTATATTTGTCATCGGGGGAAATCTGCTATATTTGTCATCAGAGGAAATCTACGATATTTGTCATCAATCTACTATATTTGTCATCAATCTACTATATTTGTCATCAGAGGAAATCTGCTATATTTGTCATCAGAGGAAATCTACTATATTTGTCATCAGAGGAAATCTACTATATTTGTCATCAGAGGAAATCTACTATATTTGTCATCAGAGGAAATCTGCTATATTTGTCATCAGAGGAAATCTACTATATTTGTCATCAGAGGAAATCTACTATATTTGTCATTGGGGGAAATCTACTATATTTGTCCTAATGCAGGAAGGATTTACAAATCAGGGATTTATCAAAGATTTTTTGCCACAGTCACATGTTTGATGAAATTGTGGAAATTAGCGCCATTTATGTCATAATTGTGGATTGGAGGGGGGGGTCACTGAATTTATACATCTGTAATATTAAAGCATATACTTAATTTACTGTGTTAAAATAATTTATCAGAATAGACATAATTACCAAAATATTAATAATTTATCACCAAATTGGTAATTTATAGTCTGGAAATTGGGAATTTTCAGTGGCATTTGCATTTTGAAGGGGCTGATGACTGGAACCATGTCAGGCCTAAATAAAGCCCTTCATAAGCTGAGGAAGCATGGCGTACATAACACCTTCCTAAATAAAGCCCTGCATAAGCTGAGGAAGCATGGAGTACATAACACCTTCCTAAATAAAGCCCTGCATAAGCTGAGGAAGCATGGCATAACACCTTCCTAAATAAAGCCCTGCATAAGCTGAGGAAGCATGGCATAACACCTTCCTAAATAAAGCCCTGCATAAGCTGAGGAAGCATGGCATAAGCTGAGGAAGCATGGCATAACACCTTCCTAAATAAAGCCCTTCATAAGCTGAGGAAGCATGGCATAACACCTTCCTAAATAAAGCCCTTCATAAGCTGAGGAAGCATGGCGTACATAACACCTTCCCATTTGTTAAAGGATAAACACATGGTGAGGAATGTTTGTTCAATGAAACTACAACACCACCTAAGGATCATGAAAGAAAGCATTTTGACAGTACTGCTAAAGCAATACATGTCCCTACAGGGCCCAACAAAGTGCAGCATCTCCTAAGTGCCATAACTGTTAAAAATGGGTAAATCGGCATGGAAGTTAAAGTTGATCTGTAACAGTACATGTACATGATGAAGCTATACATAAAATGTCATCTCAATATGTTTAGGTGGGCAGGTGGGTGGGTGGACAGACGGACGGACAGAGATGAAACCAATAGTCCCCTCGGGATGGACCAGTAGGGGACTAACAATGCCTTGGTACACCAAACATACCTCGTCTGCCAAAACGAACAGATTTTCTTCCTTGGCAAATTTGATGACATCTTCAATATTTTTCCGTGTTAAAACCTGACCTAGAATGAAGAGAAGAAGTGAAGTAACAACAATGCACTTCAAAACAACAGTGAATCCACTT
Source organism: Gigantopelta aegis (assembly GCF_016097555.1). Classification (NCBI taxonomy): domain Eukaryota; kingdom Metazoa; phylum Mollusca; class Gastropoda; order Neomphalida; family Peltospiridae; genus Gigantopelta; species Gigantopelta aegis. The sequence goes on along the minus strand of NC_054712.1, from coordinate 77,121 downwards.
GGAGTTGGGAGGGCGAGGCTAGCTAACAACACCGAACTTCAGAACAACAGTGAATACACTTGGGAGAGCGAGGCTAGCTAACAACACCGCACTTCAAAACAACAGTGAATACACTTGGAGTTGGGAGGGCGAGGCTAGCTAACCACACCGCACTTCAAAACAACAGTGAATACACTTGGGAGAGCGAGGCTAGCTAACAACACCACACTTCAAAACAACAGTGAATACACTTGGGAGAGCGAGGCTAGCTAACAACACCGCACTTCAAAACAACAGTGAATACACTTGGGAGAGCGAGGCTAGCTAACAACACCGCACTTCAAAACAACAGTGAATACACTTGGGAGAGCAAGGCTAGCTAACAACACCGCATTTCAAAACAACAGTGAATACACTTGGGAGAGCGAGGCTAGCTAACAACACCGCACTTCAAAACAACAGTGAATACACTTGGAGCTGGGAGGGCGAGGCTAGCTAACAGAAGACTTCCAAGTTGTACAGTAATCCTCCACTTGTAGGAAACACTCAACATTTAGTCACAGGCATATGCTACATTTTCACAATTTAAAAAACAAACAATAGTTTTTAGTTTTAAAAAATGTTCTCTTCAAATCTGATCACTGGTGACTGTCCTCGCCCCGAGTGCATCATGAATAGTATGTCCTGTTCTGTCTGTGTGAAGTGCATCATGAATAGTATGGCCTGTCCTGTCTGTGTGAAGTGCATCATCAATAGTATGTCCTGTCCTGTCCTGTCTATGTGAAGTGCATCATGAATAGTACATCCTGTTCTACCTATGTGAAGTGCATCATGAATAGTACGTCCTGTCCTACCTATGTGAAGTGCATCATGAATAGATGTCCAGTCCTGTCCTATCCTGTCTGTGTGAAGTGCATCATGAATAGTATCTACTGTCTATGTTAAGTGCATCATGAATAGTATGTCCTGTCCTGTCCTGTCTGTCTGAAGTGCATCATGAATAGTATGTCCTGTCCTGTCTATGTGAAGTGCATCATGAAAAATATGTCCTGTCCTGTCTATGTGAAGTGCATCATGAATAGTATGTCCTGTCCTGTCTGTGTGAAGTGCATCATGAATAGTATGTCCTGTCTATGTGAAGTGCATCATGAATAGTATGTCCTGTCCTGTCTATGTGAAGTGCATCATGAATAGTATGTCCTGTCCTGTCCTGTCTATGTGAAGTGCATCATGAATAGTATGTTCTGTCCTGTCTATGTGAAGTGCATCATGAAAAATATGTCCTGCCCTGTCTATGTGAAGTGCATCATGAATAGTATGTCCTGTCCTGTCTGTGTGAAGTGCATCATGAATAGTATGTCCTGTCTATCATGAATAGTATGTCCTGTCCTGTCTGTGTGAAGTGCATCATGAATAGTACGTCCTG
>NC_054712.1:55000-75516 GCF_016097555.1 Gigantopelta aegis | reverse complement strand
GACCCTGACCCTGACCCTGACCCTAACCCTAACCCCTAACCCTAACCCTAACCCTTAACCCTTAACCCTAACCCTAACCCTAACCCTAACCTAACCCTAACCTAACCCTAACCCTAACCCTAACCCTAACCCATAACCCTAACCCATAACCCTTATTCCACCCTAACCCTAACCCTAACCCTAACCCTAACCCTAACCCTAACTTGTTAAGAGCCATCTCAGGTACCAGTTGGGGAGCGCAAACAGAGGCAATGCTTATGGTTTACAAAGCATGCATACTCTCCTACAGTTGCGCCGCCCCTAAACTGTTACATAAATTAGATGCCATTCAAAACCAAGCTGTTAGAATGATAGCTAAAGTTCCATCAAATACCAGCGGACAGAGCTTAGAAGTTGAGTTTAACATTATGCCACTGAAATATCGTCGCAATCTTCAACATCTTAATTATCATTAAAAAATCCACTCTCTTAAACTAGATCACCCAGTTCAGGAACTCACTCCTATCATAGCTAAACCAGGACTAGTATTCAAAACCAATCAAATTCTTAACGATTCTTTCGCCACTAAAGCTAGTAAAATAGAAATAGAAGTAGGTATAGATAACACGCCAGTGGCACTATAACATATTAATCAGCCAGTCGAGTGCCACACACCATATCTAATTAAACAAGCTACGGATTCAACTCCATTCCTACCATTTAAGAAAATCCTGTTCGAAGCCGCAGCCGACGAAAATTACCCTGAGCACATCCATATCTACAGGGATGGCTAAAAAAAATCCAGATAACGGTAGGGTTGGCTTCGCAATAGTTGAAGACAAAAATATCTAAACACTCTAAATTAGTTAAATACGCCAGGCTGTCAGATAATCTATCAGTCTATACAGCAGAACTGACAGCCATCCATGAAGCTCTAATCTGGATCAAAACCCAAAAATACCCAAAAAGCGTTATTTTCTCAGACAGTCTTAGCTCTATCCATTCACTTCAAACTAATAAATCTACCAGACCAGACTTTAATCACTAGTAAAATTACAACACTACCTTTAGGAATTTCAGAACTCATTTCAAAAGCAAGAAAACATTACATTAATCAATGGCAGGCCAACTGGGACCTAACAACCAATACATGGCACTATAACATCAAACCACTAGTCAACTCTATACAACCTAAACACCTAAACACTTATGTGGATAAAATAATTACTAAATTGCGCATAGGTAAATCATCGCAGCTTAACAGCTGCTCTTTCACCAATAAAACCCCTGACTGTGAGTGTGGCACCCGGGATTGCACGTTACACAACAGACATAGAAAACTAATGATAGAATCAATAGCCGAAGCCAACCATAACACACCAATTACGCCTAACTTTCTACTTAATCCCGATAAATATCTAAAACATAAAACCTTCAAAGCAGTATATCAATTCGTCCAGTCCACCAAACCAAAACTATAAGTGCCACGTACTGCCCGCCTTGCCAGCGTTCAGTCGACGCGGACCCCCAACCCGACTGATCGCAGGTAGGATGGGAAAACGTAGCACACTGACTGGGCTCTTGATAAACATAAATTTAAAAACTAAAACTAGAAAATGATCACAAACCACCCGCCTGTACGTCTCCTGGAGGGAAGAGCGACCTTATGCACTCGACCGACATGCACTCCAATCCGGGGGACCAACGGAGGAAAGGTGGCGATCTATAACTAAGATAAGTACTCAATATGCTGCTTAACTCGTTACACCTGTGACTCCCTGGATGGAACATCGACCTTACGCACTCGAACAGACCACGTATTCCAACCCGGGGAGAGAACGGTGAAATGACAAAAGTTAAAGCATATACCTAGCCAAATTAGCTGGCATAAATTTAACAATATAAATTAACAATTACTCAAAACCACCCGCCTGTACATCCCTTGGATGGAAGAGCGACCTTAAGCACTCGACCAAACAATCACTCCATCCCGGGGATCAACGGCGGGACGGTAGCGAATGATTTAATAACCGTTAGATATGACAATGCTTGAATCGTTGCACCTGTGACTCCCTTGATGGAACATCGACCGTACGCACTTGAACCGACCACGTATCCCAACCCGTGGAGAGAACGGTGTAATGACTAAAGCGGCTTATACCTGACAAAATAGCTGGAAGAACCCCCCACATGGACGGACCCCCAAATGGAATAGCGACTCTAATCACCGCGACCTAATACACATTCCATGCCAGGGGGACGACAGTGGGGGTACTAGCCAGACCTAACCACGATAACCGTATTATTTTACTGTAAATATATATTCATGTTCTGGAACTCGTGATTGGCAATTGGTATATATCCCCTCCATTAGCGAAACATTAGCTTGCTTTTCTTTTCTTTTTTTGATTTTGTTTTCTGCTTTTTTTTCACTAAGACAGGATCGAAATCGCAGTTACCCAACTGGCTAACTAACCAGCCAATCAAAATCGTTAGACAGTCAACCAAGATAGGACATCACTAATTATCGCCTATTTTTTGCAGCACTCTCATTGGTCCCATCCAGCCGATCACGGATCAAGAACCCCACTACACCTAACTGTATATAAACTGCACGAATTTGACTTTGCACCCGCACCATGTTTTTTTTATTACTGATGCATTCAATCCTAGCTAACTACGGTAAGTCAATTAGGGTTCCAGAAGCAAAGACATGCAGGAAAACCGCTAACCAACTGTCCAGATAGGCTGAAGACAAACCAAGTAAGCTTACTAAGATACTATATTTAGGGGGCGGGAATCAAAATTCTTCAAACTAAGTACCTAGATTGGTCCATATATGTAAACAGTTGCTACTTGCCACTGTTAGTTTCACTTCATTGCATTGGTAATAAAGTTAAGTATGCCAAGCACTAGGCTTTTTAAACCAATACCTACACTATAAGGATTTAACCCTTCAAATTAGATAGCTAGGCTAGTTTAACTCCCCCTCCGTCTCCTCAACTATACGTTTCACCACTACTCCGGACGGCGCCTGGCGGGCTTTCACTACCATTATCATTCCAATCCTATCATTCCCTCCCTTCCTATCCCTATAGGGTGTATAATACCAAATCAAATCCCATAGACGACAATAGTAACATATGTGGCTAAAACTCCTACCTGCAACGTATCAACCGACACAAACGCCACGGATATAAATACTACCACCCCTTACACTTAAAGTGAATCAGAAAAAAATGGGGGTCAAGCTGCTCGTTTCTGAGATAACGGGTAGCGTCTATGACTACCCTAGTTTCGCACAAAATTCGAGTACTTTTTTTTTACAGGTACCCCATACATGTTTCAAGCACAAGGCTACTTGACACATTGGTACTAGATGAAATAAAATTGCACATTTTTTTTACCCAGATGAAACTATTATTTTTTACAACCAACACACTCACATTTATAACCAATCACAGGACTTGTGGTGTTCACTTCTCTATCAAACGTTGGGTGCCCTACTGTGCTACATGGATAACTTGGGGGTGGGCGGGATGGGAGGGGGGGGCGCCGTGGTAGGGTGCTGTTTGGGTGCGCTAGGGCGTAGGTGGTTTGGGCCGATAGAATGCCTGGTAAGAGACCTCCCTCCCCCGGAACCTCCACCCCATGGAAATCCGGATTAGCCGAACTGGGCTATCCGCCTGTTTGATCGTTGACTGGATTGGGCGCGATGCTCCCCCCTTTGTGAATCCTTATTCCTCCAGGGCCTAAGACTATAAATAATTAAATGTATTAACATAAGTAAATATTATATTATTCAGTTTTATTATATTAGTATTTTAGACCTGCCCGACTGAAAAATATAGTGCACCGTCTAAATATTACTTGTAACCTGAGTTAGCTATATTGAATTGGTGCTTCTAAAAATATTTATCTAAATTAAAATTAGTTTAAAGTTTTAAGTCCCCTTTATTTTTATTTGTTTGCTTTAAGTGGTCATACCACGTTTCTAAATTACTCCCCTACATATTTTATTCCCCTCTACCCTTCCCCCTCCTCCCCGGAATTGGTCACTGGCGAAGTCAGATGCTAAATCCGAGGTGGGCGTGCCTGAACCTCTGTGGATATCGGCACGTAAATAGAGTTCCCATCCCATCCCTCCGTCATTGTATTCAACGCTATACAAAGACGGAGGGGGGTGGGTGGTCATCAATGACCGTTTAACTCACTAGAATAGGGACTTAAGACAATAAGTACAACCTTAACACAAAACTAGGATTCACACACAGACTACACGCTCACCGCATCAGTACACAGGGTGCACTGACTAATGATAACAATGCACCCGCCCCCATTTAATGGCCCAGTACGTACTCTAATAAGGAACCGGAAAAAAGAATACCGGTTCCGAGTACACAATTGCAATGCACCCGGGGGAAGCTGAACAAAAGAACATCGGCCTCCCCTACCCAAACCCCCAATACTTGCTGTGGTAGTCTAACTTGGTACTTGGTGACACTGAAGAGGACACCGCGGACCACTCCAACAACACATGGACCAACCCAGAACAGCTGCCTTGCCTACCAGTGTCTACACAATGGCACGAGTCTCTCCTGGGTTGTCATGCCACGACCAGAAGCGGTCAGGCCCTTTATAAGGGCCCTATGGGCAACCTAGGGAGATACCACAGCATCGTAAAGGTCTAAAATTAACGAGCTACTCTCGATTCACTAATATCAAAACCTATATTAGCTCTGCCATTTACCTTTCGACCGACCGTTCAAAAATTGCGCCAAATTTCCTCAATCAAAATTGCGCACCCTTTCTCTTTGGCATTAATTGCTCCATTCAAAATTCCATAGCACCACCCCACCCGCCTGCTACCGACTTGATCGGGCTGCTGGTGCTCCCTTGCACCTGCCAGTTCAGGCAGTCCCTCCTCTCCCCTCCACCTTTCCTGTCATGGACGGAGGAGCCGGCCAAGGCCGGCTCTTGTGCCGACGTCAGGCGTGCGCTATAACAGCTTGTTGTGAATGTGCACGTAACACCTTATGACATGACATATAAGATGAATACGACGTATAAATATACTTAATTAAAAACACTGGATATTAGCACAATATAAATTATTTTGAACTTGTTTTTTTTTTTAAATATTTAGTTAATCAAAAACAAGAATGAATTACTGTAGTAACCGTTTTATTGATAAAGTGAAGAAGGTAAACATTAATAACGTGTTGGCAACACATTCGAATAAAAACACTGAGCATGCGCATCCGTCATTTCCTGTTGGTAGTACGACAATAACTGTTATACAAGACGTCACCATTACAATAACTTTCAAGAAATTAATATTTCTATGAACAAAGGTTACAAATGTATTGTAACACGCAAGACCCATTTCACTAACTGTCAAGAAATTAATATTTCTATGAACAAAGATTACATATATATTATAATACAAAATACCCATTTAAAGTCGCACGCCCTAGTTTCAGCCCGTGAAAATTAATTCTAATTTTGGTTTATCTACAAAACTGTAACACACTTAGATCACGTTTTTATAAAATAGAGTGAAAAAGCAGCTTTTATATCGATAAATACCATGGGAATCCCCGTGACCCAATTACTTGAAATAATTTTGAAAGGTAATATTCTGATGTCACCGGTAGATGTCGCTTGAAGCACAGAAATGGCTATGTCACGACAAATTTTCCAGAGTGCACACAGACGTGGCGTGCGTTCCTTTCACCTCTCCTGGGCATGTTCCAACTGTTCTGTCCTGGACAGCGAACAGAATGAGTTTGGAACAGGAAGTTATTTTACCAGTATGGGTGTTACTGTTGAGGAAGTGGCTGCTGCAGCAATCATAATACTTGAATCGGAATAAGACGAAAATGATAGTCCGTCACTGACCATGTTGATTATACTAGTGTTTGAAATAATAAATTATATATATATACCGCAATTAGCCTACATTTGCTATTCGGCACCGGGTACTAGTGGCTAACCTATTGTTATTAGTAATTATATGCCGTTTATTATTGTTGGTAGTAGTAGTAGTAGTAGTAGTAGTAGTAGTAGTAGTAGTAGAATTAGTAGTGGTAATAGTAGTAGTATAGTCTGTAGGAACCAGAGGTGGGGAGGCACTTCTCCCTAGGTCAAAAAATGTAAGGTGGGTTTACTTTTGTCCTACTCTATTTAAATAAAGGTAACGATATAGCTTGTTCCCCCCACCCCACCCCCCAAGGTTGTATCCCCTCTCCAGATATCGTAAGACTTAGCAAAATTATTGGTTTTAAGGGTTTGTAACGTTTTGTATTGAGATACTTACTTGTCTGAAACAAACCCTCACAAATGAACAAGCAAACGGCAACAAATCGGATGTTGATTATGCGAACCATGCACGAGAAAACAAACCGAACCAAAATAATAACGGTCACGTGGTATACGAACGTCTGTGACGTTGAAACGGGAAGATCCCCTCTAAAAATAGATTAGACCTTGTCTGGTCAACGGTTTTTTCTCAGACGCGTATGCGTTTTTAAGAAATACGAAAAATGCATTTTGTGGTATTACAAACACCAGGATTACCAGGATTATCAAAAAAAAACGTCAGGTGAATGGAAATGTATATTCTAAATAATAAAATATAAGTAAAGTGCAATTTTATTTGTAAGAAAATGGGTTTAATAGCGAAAAACAACAGCGTAATGGTTAACAACTAGGGTGTGTCTTTTTAACAGACTGCCTTCTGTGTATTTACTCGATGCCGCATTTCGCAATAAAGGTGTAGATGGGATGCGGTGGTCTTACACTGGGATTTCCCCAAAATATGACAGCCGTATGGATAGCCAGCTCTCATTAGTCGAGCTTATATCCACGGTCACCGTGTATATAGCCACTTCTGTGTTAAGTAATAAAATCGTTTTTTTTTTTTTTTTTTTTTTATAAATGTTTGTTGTTTAACGACACCATTAGAGCACATTATTTATCACCGGCTATTGGGTGTCAAACAATTGGTAATTCAGACGTAGTCTTGGACAGGAACCTTGCTGCATTATTTCTAGTAGTAGCAAGGAATCTTTTATATGCACCATTCAACATACAGGATAGCACATACCACAGCCTTTGATATACTAGTTGTGGTGCACTGGCTGTGACGAGAAATAACCCAATGGGCCTACCGATGGGGATTGTTCCTTGACCGACCGCACATCAAGCGAACACTTTACCATTGGACTACATCCCGCTCCCTGAAAAAGATGGAGGTATAACGATATCACTATGGTGATATATATGGAATTCCTCTTTTTACGGCATATCTAGCACTGTACTTCTATGGTAGTCAACTGAACCTGGGCACAGAAAAAAGTGCTGCTTCAGTACAAATCAAAGAGGAGAAGCGGTCAGAACAATTGATAACTATCGGGAACTGTCAAAAAGGCATTGCGTATTATATACTCGGCGTCTCCGTTGAAGGGCCACTCATATTGTTAGTACTACACATGTTAACGGTGCCCGTCCAACACACTAATTATGAAAGAAGAAATGTGTGGCCTTCGTGGATTAGGTCCAGAGTGAGGTGTGCTAAGTAGCATTTGGATTTCAATATTTTCCAGTTAGAGGCAACCATTATATATGAATCTGTGTGATACTTCCGTTCAGAGGCCACAACAAACTGGTAAACTGTATGCAAAAACATGTACCTACAATCTCTCTAACAAATGGGTTGTCTCAACGCACCCATGTCAGCAATTCTGCATGTTGTGCCCGTGCACTGCATTCCCACCATAGGTATAAAAAATGTGCATGCCATCCACATATTCACGCACACTTCAGTTGAAAATGTGTCCTGTTTTGACTAAAGGTGTGAAGGGCAAGCAGTAGGTTTGATTCAAGTCGAACACAGTCAACGAGAAGTCGCGGGCACTTTAATGTCAGTCACAGTGTGATTGTATGGCTGTGGCAACGATTTCAAATGGCCGGATCCACTTCCTATGCACAAAGACCATGGCAAGCGCTAAATAGAGTATTATTGTGTTATTATTATTACAGTGACCCTTCAATAGTGGTGCTGAATATATTACAGTTTCCACCTTTAATATACAAATAATTAAACATTTAATTATTCTCTAGCGTAGTGAATATTAATAAAAACATGCGTCATATATTCTAGCTCCTGTTGGATCACGCCCTAAAAATTACTCTATGTAACAGATTCACAATTTTTGACAACCAGTCGTCGTCAATTACTACTAAATCTATATGGGGCAGACTGTAGAGTGCACGCCTGACGTGCTTGTGTTGTAGGATGGCATATTTAGATAGCTCTCGTGTGTTTTAGTAAAACTAACTTTTACAATGAATTGTCCAAGTGACTTCTAACAAGCTTACTAAACTCGGTTTGATATTTGATGAATACTGCACGACATTATACCAGCACTCAATGAGTCGTCTGTACTTATACAGGACAACTGATTCTTAAAGATAACAAGTACATTACTATAAAGTGCACGACACTATACCAGCACCCACTAGTCATCTGTACTTACGTATGACAAGTGGCTCTTAAAGATAGCAAGTTCATTACTATAAACTGTCCTTGTGAGCTTTAATAAGGCCCTGATGGTGATGACTTACTGGACTCAGTTTGAGTTAAACACGCTATACCATCACTCATCTATGAATATAACAAGTGCAATGGATTGTCCAACTCTGCTTTAACAAGACGCTGACAGTTATAGCTTGTTGGGCTCGGTTTCATTTCAGATGTTTGATGGACACAGTATATGATATGATACCATCACCCATCGAGTCGTCTCTACTTGTACAGATGGAGTCGGCTTTGTATAGATAACAAATACAATGCGGCTGGGTATATTGGCGCATGTAAACGTGCAAATCTTGTTTTCCCTGTGAACATGGTGAAATACGCATTAAAATGTGTTTCTAACCAAATAAGCAGTCAATCATGTTGTACATTACAAAAATGGAATGAGCTTTAATTCGCTACAAAACGCTCGCAGCATCACTTCCTGAATGTGGATCTACCAAATAGACTATTAGCGAGTGTGCCAAATCAGCTGACGAGTTTTGATAACAATAAAATTGCAAAAGAAACAATTAACAACAAAACAAGTAACAAGGAATACGTAATGCGTTCTGGTTAAAATATAAACATCGGCCTGTACAATATCAGGCTTTTCATGCAGAAACTCAGAGGACGTGACCACATTCTAAAAATAACCTTTTAACGATTAGCGAATAAATGATGGAAAAACAAGAAGATAAAGAAAACATTGACTTGCAGTGGTAACAAATTATTCCACCTCTGACATTTGATATAAAAGTGTTTTCTGTTGCCATTCTAACACAAAACAAAGCAAACTCTCCAAGAGAGAGAAAACCCCTCATCCCACCCTCATACCTCTCACTCTCCGTCTAGCTCGCTCTCTCTACCCCCCCACCCCCCCCCCCCCCCCCCCCCCCCCCCTCTCTCTCAGGTAAATTAAAAATACCATGACGATATAGTGATCTTCAGTTTTTATATTATCCAATGAACATTGTCTTGAGAGCTGAGTTAGTTGAAATATATTAAGTAGTGATCTGCAGTTTGTTTTATAATATTATCCAAGCAACACCGTCTTCTGAGCTGAGTTAGTTGAAATACATTAAGTAGTGATATGCACTTTTTGATAATATTATCCAATGACCAGTCTTCAGAGCTGAGTTAGGTAAAGGACATGGAAGTAGTGGTCTGTAGTGTTGCGACAAGTCTGTAAATAGAGAGAACAAAAACATTTCAACCAAAGAAACCACATCGAACATCAAGCTAGCATTTTAATTTTATTAAGTTACACATACAGCTTGTCACATGCTTATAAAACCTCCACTGTCTAAACGCAATACTGCAACAGAGTCTGAGACTTTAATCTCATAGTGACGTCATACATATTGCATTCAGAATGACGCCATTAAATATTTTAGTCTACTGTGATACCCACGCATGGAATCGCGTATATGCGAAAGGTCCTATGTGAATGCACTGTATCAATAAATCACGTGCCAAATCGCGTTAATGGAATGCAGGCCATAGTTGCCCAACAAATCTGAATGACAGAAACGTAACCCACGATCGAGACCGTATTTCTCCACAATGCATACTCGAATGGGAATTTGGGAAAAAAGTATTTGATTCCATGCTTCTCTAACTATAGTACTGTCGGAAATAGAATACAACTGATTTTCGTCGATTATGTCATTCATATTAAACTGACAGGTAAATATTTTATAAATATCTATTTAATGATACTCTACCTAATTTAGCATTTACTTGTTGGGGCGCTCATTGATGTACAAGGTGGTGTTTACTGTTGAAATTAAAAAGAAAGATGTCAGCAAACGTGGTTTGTGTACTTTATTGGAACAGACAATATATATATATATATATATACTATATATATATATATATATATATATATATATTATATATATCTATATATATATATATATATATTATATATATATATATATATATATATATATAATTGTGTGTTGATAGACCCTAACCTTCCAACACACGTGCCTGGTAGTGACTATATCAGGCATGTGATATGGGTATTGTGATGAGTTGGTAAAATGTATTAATATGCAGCTGCATTTCAAAGTGGCCTACAAAACAACAATGGTTGACATAAACAAAACAATTTGTTCTTACATGGCAACGATCCAGAAGACAACCATAGAAGTTGATGCTGCATGGACACAGGTACCTGCAAAACAAGAATATGTATGTGCATGTATCTGCTCTCTCTCTCTCTCTCTCTCTCTCTCTCTCTCTCTCTCTCTCTCTCTCTCTCTCTCTCTCTCTCTCTCTCTCTCTCTCTCTCTCTCTCTCTCTCTCTCTCTATATATATATATATATATATATATATATATATATCACACACACACACACACACACACGTATATAGACACAGGCACCTGCAACACAAGAATATGTAAGTACATGTATCTGCGCATATATATATATATATATATATATATAAAACACACACACACACACACACACACATATATAGACACAGGCACCTGAAACACAAGAATATGTATGGACATGTTTCTGGGTGTTATACATATATATATAAACACAAACACAAACACACACACACACACACACACACACACACACACACACGCATTGTGTTGTATTGTTGTTGCACTGTCTTCCATTGTATTGTATTTTATTTCAATATATTCTATTCTATTCTATTCTATTGCATTGCATTACACTGTATTGCATTATGCTAAACAAATATCTTTGGATTGTTATTCCATGAAACAATAAAATAATTTGTTCGGCAAAACACTAAGGTTTGGTTCTCTCAAATTATACAACTGTTTCATGAACATTTACTTTACTTGCATTCTGTTTTGCATAGGGAATTTGGCTGCATGTTTTCAAACAAAATGATCTAAATTGCAAAGTATATTATGTGATGGTCAAGTCCCAGGTACATACGTTTCGAGTTACCTGAATGGATAAGGCAAGCATTGGAATAATTATAAAGTATGGGCTTGGTAACCTATACACAATTACGAGATTTACAATTTGGGAACGTTTGTGGCTGTCTCATATCTCATATCCACCCCTCACTCGGGTTACTTCAATCTATAGGAATAGTTAATACAAAGAGAGCAAAACTTAGACAACGTACTTACCACTAGTTCCCATCATCGCTGGGAAAAATGCTAAAATAAACAAAAGGAAAATGTAAATGAAACAGCTGAAACCTGATTACTGAAGAATCTATTTTAATGATGTTACAGAGACCACCCTAGAACCTCTTCCATCAGGATCTGATTTAAAGTTCCTCTCCGCCAAGATGCGTACAGCTCTAATATGCTCCCTGACATGAGTGTAATGAGGGCCCCGACAGTTCGCGCACGAGATTGCTCTCGTACACTGACTGTCAGGCTAGCTGCATTCCGGAAACATGGTGCTCCCTCCTAACGTTGCGTTATTTTTAGATTGGGGGAACTCCTCGCCACTCGTGGCATTCTGGAACTGAACGTTGCGCTTGCAATGTACTTGTGTAAACAAAAAGAACAATATATCATTTAATATTTATAAATAAATATTTATTTTACATATTTAATTTTATTTATTTATAAATATTAAATGATATATATATATGTTACATTTTCAGTGCAGTCAAAGTAAGTGATATTTTTCAGATCACATACTTTAAGAATTTGATAACTTTGCAAATTAGATGTAAATTAGTCGAGGTCTCGGCACTAGGTTTATTGACATTTATAGTCGTCAAATAAAAACTTTTCAATGGCAATTTGACACTGAAAACTGTCCAGCGTTCACAAAACAAAAAACGTTAGGCATAACTTTATTTTGATGTAAGGACATCCAAAATGACGACATTCGAGTTTGACGTCATTTCCATTCAAAAATACACCGCACCACATATTCTTACGTCATTTGAATATCTAGTAATGGCGGACTGGAATTAAAGTTGCGTGTACAGTTTACAAAAACACGTTGTATTAACCTTGAGCTTATATGATAAAGAGATTATTACCAGAAATAAAAATGGTATTATGCGAGAGAGTAATAACATCTATCTCTGTCTGTCTCTCTCTCTCTCTCTCTCTCTCTCTCTCTCTCTCTCTCTCTCTCTCTCTCTCTCTCTCTCTCTCTCTCTCTCTCTCTCTCTCTCTCTGCTTTCTTATTACCAGGTAGGATGTGTTTTAAAATGTGTATTTTAACAAAATTAAATATATTAGCTTTTTCATATCCCCATATTACGCATCCATATAATAAAACTGGAAGAACCATTGAGTCAAACATTTTAAGTTTACATTCAGTTGATAGGTTGATAGATAATTATCCTTTGAATTAAAAAGAACAAAGTACATGGCCTTAGTAGCCTGTTATTCAAGTCTATCCTTATTAATTCGAAAGTTGTTTAATTTTGTGACAGTAATTCCTAAGTATTTGTAATATTTATTTCCAATCTTCAAATGATGTTTATAATATTTAGTGTTACCTTTAAAAATCAATATTTCCTTTTGTTACCGTTTAGTTTAAGTTTCCCTTTATTGCAATATTGATAAAACATATTTAAGTTGTGTTGCAGATCTGCTGCAGTGGTCGATAATAGGGCAATATCGGCAGTAACAGTGTCACTAGATTGCTATTGTATAATTGATGCCCGGTTAACAATATATAATGAGCGACCTTCAAATTAATTAGGATTGTGGGGTTTTTTTTCTGTCTTTTTTAAGGTTCATCAGGGTATGGACACGCCCCCCCCCCCCCCCCCCCACACACACACGCACGCACACACACACCAAAACGTTGTATTTTATTACTTATTTATTTAATATTCGTATTTTGTTCTCTTTTTTTGTAGGTTCATAAGTGTACGAAACACAAAATAAAAATGTACTCTTGTTTTCTTTTTCTTTTTTCCTTTGGTTCGTTTTTATTACTATTAGTTATTATTACTATTTTTTTTTTTTTTTTTAATCTAGGCATATTTTCCCCCATAATGTCCACTGATTTTTCTATGAAATCTAAATAAAAGAAATTAATGCTGCATTAACTTACTTGGATCGATCTTGACACATAACGACCGTCGGCCACTCGATCCATCACTGCAGGACCATGCACCAGTGTCAGTTTTTGGATCGAACGACTCTATTACCAATGTGTTTTGTTGGGGCGAATCGATCACACCGGTGTAGTGGCCACGGAATTCACCAGACGTTTCGCATATCGTCTGTAGATAGTTACATATGACTGCCTCTTTATTACGTGGTGCAATCCATATTATTCCTGACCTTACAGTTCCAGTTATCCTACACTTTAATTCGGTCTTCTGTCCTTCAATTCCGGGATCCATACAGTCAATGGATGTCCTAGCTTGTTGACCTTTAAATAGTAATTAACCAAAAAAACTATTAAACAAATATATATATATATTAGTCCAGGTACATGAGGTCAAAATTAGTGTTGAACATGAAAATAAATAGTACAGAGGTGAATTTGTCATGATAGTTGCACAATATCTATAGTAATAACATATCAAACGTGCCCAAGTCTCCGAGGTGTGCTAACTTTATTACAGGCATAAATGTATATTCATCGTTCCGTAACACGATTACGTCAGTAAGCTATGTTCGTCTTCAACCTTTGAGAGCCCGTAATATACTATTGGACCGCTATCGCATGCACATTTTAAACACATTTTCAACAAAAATAACAATTTAAACAAATAAAGAGTAAGAACAAAAATGTTATTGTAATAATGCACTGTCGTAGCCAGGATTTTAGATTGGATGAGTGGGGGCAACCCACTATGAGAGGGGACCACACTATGTATGCATGTATGTATGTATGTATTGATGTATGAATATCTATATATTGTATGTATGTCGAGGTTGACTATTACATACATAGATATTAACGCACAGGCGCAGGGGATAATTAAATCCTTTCTGGCCTCAAAAATTGTCCCATGCCTTTGCTGGGACTCGAACCTGTGGCACCGATTCGCCCGCAAATTGCAAGACTAACCACGATACGCTCTGAGCTATCGAAGCTTCCATAAAAGGAAGTTTCTTTAACTCAACCATATGCATGGGGCCTACAATCTACGCGGTCGATCCCGCTTACGTGCATGAAACAGTGGGCAGACCTGGCACTGGCTAGTATGTACTGATGTATGAATATCTATATATTGTATGTATGTCGAGGTTGACTGTTACATACATAGATATTAACGCACTGACGCAGGGGATAATTAAATCTTTTCTGGCCTCACAAATTGTCCCATGCCGTTGCTGGGACTTGAACCTGTGGCATCGAATCGCCCGAAAATTGCAAGACTAATCACGATACGCTCTGAGCTATCGAAGCTTCCATAAAAGGAAGTTTCTTTAACTCAACCATATGCATGGGGCCTACAATCTACGCGGTCGATCCCGCTTACGTGCATGAAACAGTGGGCAGACCTGGCACTGGCTAGTATGTACTGATGTATGAATATCTATATATTGTATGTATGTCGAGGTTGACTGTTACATACATAGATATTAACGCACTGACGCAGGGGATAATTAAATCTTTTCTGGCCTCACAAATTGTCCCATGCCGTTGCTGGGACTTGAACCTGTGGTATCGAATCGCCCGAAAATTGCAAGACTAACCACGATACGCTCTGAGCTATCGAAGCTTCCATAAAAAGGAAGTTTCTTTAACTCAACCATATGCATGGGGCCTACAATCTACGCGGTCGATCCCGCTTACGTGCATGAAACAGTGGGCAGACCTGGCACTGGCTAGTATGTATTGATGTATGAATATCTATATATTGTATGTATGTCGAGGTTGACTGTTGCATACATAGATATTAACGCACTGGCGCAGGGGATAATTAAATCCTTTCTGGCCTCACAAATTGTCCCATGTATGTATGTATGTATGCATGTATGCATGCATGCACGCATGCACGTACGTGTCTGATCTTATATAATTGAATACAGTAAAAACACAACAAAAACAAAAGAAAACAAACAAACAAACAGTACCCACTGCTCGCTATGCAATTAATTGTAAGGATGTTCGTTTGCAGGATATTTTTACCATTTGTTATGCTGAATTATGACGATAGTTTAAATTACTTACACATTTATTTACAACAAACTAATGTGTATTTAATTATTAAGATAAATCATTTGACATGCGATCATGCCTTGTCCGTTAGCTCATGGACCATTGTTCATTAATATGGTACACACTTGGTGTAAGAAAAGTCATGTATTTGACATAATATTGGATACAATTAAACGGGCGAGACCACTATATGAAATTCAACCTAAACGACAAGGCAGACATTTTGTATTAGTGTTGGGAAGTGCCTATATTACATCGTATTCTTTTATCAACCTATAAATAAGGTTTTTTTCTATAAGATCCATTTTATAATATCAGTGTTCAAGATTTAAAATTTTGGGCAGTTTCCCAGTTGGATACTAACATTTCAAAATCTAGTAACCCACCTGAGAATTTAGTATCCCACTTAAATGAAATTCATAAATAACATCATAACAAACATGGATGACAATGTTCTCGTTCCCAGGCTATTGCTACATCCAGGGCTTTTATTATGGTAGCTCCGCTCCCATGGCTAGTGATATTAAGTGTTGGGCTAGTAAATAACTACTATATCTAGCCCAACAGCTAGTGGGGAAAAAACACATGTCAAATTCTGCATTTACATATTTTGTAAATATGAAAGTCTTGCCCCCCTCCCCCTCCCACCTCTTTCCACCCCCAATCCAAGGATGTTTAAGCTCTCTCTCCCTCTTCAGGTGACATATCTGATTATTACTATTAATTAAATTGTATTTATTTAAAGTAGGGCTAGTAGAATTTTAATCATGGCTAGTACATTTTTAATCATGGCTAGTACATTTTTAAAATCAATGATCCATGGCTAGTGGATTTTTATAAAATTCTAGAAGCCCTGTACGTCACAATCAAAATCACGGAATTTGTGATATTAGCAATCAAACGGAATCAGCAAAAACATTTGCTGCATTTATTTTTGAGTAATATAGACATATGTTAATATTTAGCAGTAATCTATAAGTGTTTCTGACATTACTGATGATAAACCTACCTGTATCAATTTTCTGCAGATGTGGAATCAATACCTCAAATAAAATTTGAAGTGAGAAAACATCCAACAAAAACAATAATGACTTAGCGGTTCCCAGTCTATTGCTACGCAGCTATTGCTCCAGTGTAGCATTAGACTGGGTACAAGTTGGGGGAGGGGGGGGGGGGGGGGGGGTATTGTTATGGCATAGCATTAGACTGGGTACGAGCTCGAAAATACTTTTACTTAACTTACCAGAAAATGACGACTTACATTTTTTAAGTGAAACTAAAAACGCAGGATTAAAAAACAAAAACAAACATTATATGGCATCCCGGTGGGATACTGGGTTCTTGAAGTCTGGTATCCACAATTAAATTCTGGTATCCCTAGGATATCGGGATACCGTCAATCTCGAACACTGAATATGTAGGTAAGTAAATATACATGGATTTCAGGCTCGTTTGAACGACATCTCTAATAACGGGGCAGTCTCTGGCGATGGGTCACAAGCAATATATATATATATATATATATATATATATATATATATATATATATATATATAATCAGCATATAAAAACCGCACATTTTTGTTCTCAAGTAGGGAAGCACAGGTCCCTCTTCCTGGACTTTTTAACAAAACACTTCCAAGCCCCTATATCAGAAACATTCAGGACATTAAGCGTGTCAGAAATATCCCAAACACACAGCTGCAGGGCGTATTCATACAGGGGTTTTTTTGTGGGTTTTTTTTGTGGTGGGGTTTTTCTTTTTCAGCAACATCATTAATTCGGTTCCTTTCTTTCTTGTTATTCTTGTTTGTTTGGTTTGTTTGTTTGTTTGTTGTTGGGGTTTTTTTGTGGGGGGTTTTGTGGAGGTATGAACTATGTATTTGGATACACACAATTTGCTAATTTTGTAAACAGCCTGCACCAGATGATCTAAAATGTGCACGAAAAAGGCTGAAACGTTTTACAGATACAACATGTGTCATCTTGGTATCAGACTCATTGACGGCGCAAGATGTAATAATATGTATTCCTGATAATCCTGATATATAGTCTTAGGTTTGGGGCATGCAAATAAAATACTAAAGGTGACTTTAATTGTTAGTTCATTCTATTTTAGATCAAATAAATATTGACTTATTCATAAACGCTGCTCAAAGATTTACGTCAATATAAACACGGGAGTAAAAGTTGACATGCTTATTGCGCTGTTTGTTTTGAAGAACCTAAGAAGATGGCAGAGATCTTTTTCATCACATGAAGATCAGTTTCAAGTAAACGTACAAGTCAGCCTTCTACGGTAACGGTTTTGTTCAGGAGCCAAACAGTGAGTGTCTACTTCTATTGTGTTTAGGCGCTAAACAGCAACATTAGGAGCCATAGCATACATGCATTAATGTAATGTATGAATTTATATATACAGGGCTCGAAACACGCCAAAACATATGATGGCCCAAAAACAAATATCTGGGCCACTAAACACGAAATATTAGTATTTCAGGTTTTAAGCGAAATATGTAAGTAAGCATACTGGGCTACATAATTATTGATAACGTGTTGTTCACGTGTTCAGTGTTTAATATACGTATTTGTAAGAAATAGATACAAGCGAGGGTGGGGTTATGGTTCTCCTTATCCTAAAAGAACCTAACTTCATTTGCGCTAGACAGAACAGGAAAACAAAGTAAACTTCCGTGGCATGCTTGCTTTTTTTCCTTTGCTTCTTGCTGTGCGTTTAAGAACATTCCACCCGGCAGAGGACATCATGATCATGATTTTACTCCAAAAATGGTAACAATGCATGTCATTAGTTTATTCAATAGGCACAAAATTAACTGGCCAATTAAATAGCGCAATTAAAACGAGATTTAACCCCCCCTCCCCCCCCCCCCCCCCCCCCAGAAATCGAAACATTACGAAGCAAATAACAAAAACTAAGACGGCATTCGAGAATGTTCGGATTTGATCGCGTATTCGGCCCAGATGTTCCGAATGGTTACCAACTGGATCAGAAGGTCTTTGTCTTATAAAGACTACACCTTATTGCATTCGGTCTACAACATGTTTATAATATAAATGAATGATGGTAAATTAGGGTAAGCCGATATGTTCAGTTTTGCGAACCACGAGCAAGATGTTAATGTAAAATAAATGAATGTCATACAATTATTAATAGTGTCTCATATATTATAGAAATAAGATCGCCCAAATGATATTATTTGGACAACTAACGCCATTTAAAAAATATATATATTTAAGTCGCCCAAACGGAACATTGGTCGAATATTGCGACCTGGCCACACGTCGTTTCGAGCTCTGATATAGTGTATGCGTATATGAATCAGGGCATACGATTTGAATTTTTAATAAACCAATATGTCGTTCGTGTGGTTTTAGTGTTTAGACAAACACATTTTTTTCAGTAGTACAGATACAAATGCAAATTTTAATGGGTCACAATAATCAAACGAGAATGCAATATGAACGATTTTCGTAGTTTTTCTACATCAAATGTCCTATCATCAATAAATAATTTAAAAAAAATATAAAACTAATTATATACTAGGACCAACATGAAAGCTGCCATTTACATTACAATAGACCTACATTACCCCATCGGTTCTGTTACCGATAAGTAACTTTTGGTGTCAAACAATAATCTGAATGAAGTGATAATACATTTTGTGTCATCCTAATGTTTCGTAGTAGCGAAATATAGATTTTTGTATTCAGTAATTTTGTACCGGCCTCGGTGGCGTCGTGGTTAGGCCATCAGTCTACGGGCTGGTAGGTACTGGGTTCGGATCCCAGCCGAGGCATGGTATTTTTAATCCAGATATCGACTCCAAACCCTGAGTGCTCCGCAAGGCTCAATGGGTAGGTGTAAACAACTTGCACCGACCAGTGATCCATACCTGGTTCAACAAAGGTCATGGTTTGTGCTATCCTGCCTGTGGGAAGCGCAAATAAAAGATCCCTTGCTGCTAATCGGAAAGAGTAGCCCATGTAGTGGCGACAGCGCGTTTCCTTTCAAAATCTGTGTGGTCCTTAACCATATGTCTGACGCCATATAACCGTAAATAAAATGTGTTGAGTGCGTCGTTAAATAAAACATTTCTTTCTTTCAGTCATTTTGTAGGTATCAATGTATTTTTCTTCTAACCACCAAACGAAATTGGAAATAATTAAATCAGGCAATCCCAAATGTTTTTATCCGCGTACTGTTTAACATTTTAGGATAAGATTGGTTAAAAAATAAAGAAAAAGTATGCGCATAACTGCCAACATTTAAAAACGGGAAAGAGTAATCATTTTCGTGTGAATTGTGACCCGTCGTATAAACCCTTTTGCTGTGTAAAATATCCAGATATTTGTTTATGAATTGTTTTATCGCTGGCCTCAACGATGTCCTGGTGTTTCTTCATTTTGATGTGCCTTTGGCAATAGTTTTTCCCGCCATGGGCAACAGAAAAATCAACACGACCTAAAGTGCAAAATGCACTAGTATTACTAACAGAACTGGCCTTCAAAACAGGCCACTCATTGCTGTAGTCCTGTTTATACTTCTGTACTGCTTTTAGCTTTTTCTGAGCTTTGCACAGTTCATATAGCTCTGATCGTTCGCGTTTTTTCGACATCTTTACAAAATGGCGTCGTTTCACAAGCTATCCCGAAGTGCGTTGTGCGTGCAAAAAAAACTTCCGTGCGCATTTGCTGCTAGTTGGGCGAGTCCAATTTATGTGATTCGTAGGGGTGGTAGGTTATTACAACAAAAAACCTCCCAAAAAACAGGAAAATGCGGATTTGCCGTAATCTTTCAGATTACGGGCGTAATGGCGTAATAAGAGATGGAAAA